>NC_065519.1:25396084-25400452 GCF_006386435.1 Epinephelus moara | reverse complement strand
CACACACACACACACACACACACACACACACACACACACACACACACAACACACACACACACTTTCTGAGCTGCACAAATAATCATTATGACTAACACAAATTTCTCTGTGTCTGCACTTATAATAGTAAAATAAACCAATGACTACATTCAAATAGGATCAGCAGTTTTTTAATATATCGTTGTCCCCCTTAAACTGCAATTACTGGAAGTCATGCTAAAGTTTGCGCTGCTACAGTAACTTTATGTTTATAGTTGATCCTTAGTAATTAGTTTGACACCAGCTGGTAATTCCCAAGAACTTAGGGAGTATTTTCACACAATGTTTGTGATGGATTTATGAATATGGTAGCTGGTGCAGCCCCATCCAGCTGACTCAGTTCTGGTTACCAAGCAATGTTCACAGCTGTAATCTCCTTTTCCGCTGCAATTACTTGTGCTTGAAAGGTTTAATGCAATATGTCTTTTAATGAACTGAAAATGTTACTCACCTATGTCAAACAGTAGTAATGACTCATCATTCTTACTTAGTCTATATGCCAAATAGAGGAAGACATTATGTTGGGCGAAGCTGTTTAAGCCTCGCATGTTAAGTGGCAAAACAGACTACAGAGGTGATGGAAGTGTTTTGACACGCAGTATTAAATGCACATTAAACTAAGTCCTACCACTGTGCTGGATTAGCTTTTATAAATGTCACATATGCCTTTGAAAAACTCCTGATGTTAGCTTTTATTCAAACAACCTCATCAGAAATGTTCCCTCGGGTTCTGAGTTCTAAAACAAGAAGCGGACACACTCTGTTCCTTTGACCGAGCACTCACTCTCCGCTCTGCTGTCAACAGCTGAGAATATCTGAAGGTAAGCTGGGGTGAAATAGCAGCAGAGATATTTGATCTGACAATTACTGTATCGTCTTCTTACAAAGACTCTCCTCAAGGGAGTCTTTTCAATGCAACCCAAATGGCCTGGTCGCACAATAAAAACTCGCATCTGGTTTGTAAAATGGCCTCTTACCACTGGGAGTTCTGCGGTGTGACTGTGAGGTATGAGGACGGAATCAATCTAAACTCTTCTGACTATCATTTAAACGGAAACTAGAGTCATTAGTTGCTTTGTTAGGGTAAAAAGGCTGTAGTCAAAATTATATTCAAACCTCAGAATTCAGATTTCACCCCAGTAATGACATTTTCAGGATCTGATGGCACACTTACAAACGCTCATCAAATTATTTATATGGCCTGCTGTCAAATCGTCTCCTGTTCCATTTGCATGTTGCCACATTTCAACGGATGAAAGATGAAGAGCTTCTTCATACTCACACTGTGATCAAACACTATGGCTTTGAGTGGCAGCTTTGACCACGCCAGCTCCAAACATTTGGTGCATTTCAGCTTCAGAGCTTAGAAATCAAACTTAGCAATATCTCAGATTTCAACATGACAGTTGTATCAAATGCTGAGTGACTGCCCTTAATCTGCTCATTTTATTGTTATCCCCACAGCAGCCTTTAACTCGACCTTGTGCCCAGATGTGACCAATTACAATAAATCCTGTTTATTGTTCTTAAGAGTGAGTGGTCAAATTTGTTTGTCCCTATAGCAAAACAACTTTCATTCTTATTTATTTGCAATAAACAAGGTCTTCCCATGTCACTCTCCTTAACTGCTGCTAAGAAATAAAAGCTCCCACGGGTTCAATATGTGATAATATTTATTTAAGCCACAACAATATGAGCAATGAAATTATATTTTATGCTTTAAAGGCCTGCTAGCTGCAGAGACAGTGTTGTGTTGTGTTGTGAAACACTAACTCATTATAATTGAATAGGGCAAGACTGTGGACGCACATGCCCCTATCATTTACACAAAGAGCCACCACCACAACATAGAGGATTTATAACTAGCTATAGAAAATAAGCTCTTTGTCTCACAAAAATATAACTGGAGACCTTGAGAAACACTCGCCAGTAATGTGAGAACAATCTACACAGCAGTTACTGTAATGTCTGTGGGTATCCGCCCCTGCATTCACTTTATTAGCTCCATTGTGTTAGTATATACAGCAACAAAATGTCCCATCATTTGCAGAAGGCAAGGAAATGGAAAGCTGCTCATGAATCTTAAATATTTACATCCCGGTCCCTGAGTGATTGAGTGAAAACAAGGAGCACTTTGGATGATTGTTGCTTGATTAGCCTCACTTGATGAGCTAATGGTGTTGCTAGATTGTGTATAAGAGAGATCATTAGCAGTGTAAAACTTCCTGGCATCAAAGGACATATGTTGACACAAGAGAGTGCATCTTGTCCATGTTCCCATGCGTCCTGTTGCACGAACCTCCAGGGAACTACACTGTATTATGAGATTTATAAGTTTATTTTAGATAGTGTGTTTTACTTGATCCCAGGAAAATCACAGAGCAGAGTATAAAAGTGATGTTGAATCTGCGTTAACTAAATTTTTGGCCTCTTACAACCTAGGAAATCAGCTGCAAACAGAACTCTGACATATTACTCCTTAAAACTTATTTGGCTAGCATGTTAGCAGAGTGGTTCTCCAACTTTTTCAGTAATGTGCCCCTTACTTTTTAAGCCAAGTACCCCCTGAAAAGTGCAAAACATTTTGGCAGGAAAGAGAAATGTCTATATAAAGAGGTACAACACTGTTAAATAACAGCCTTGAAACTGAAAATTACGTTAATCTATCACTAAATTCATGACAGACCAGTTTTTTGTCATCATGTAGTAACACAATGACGGCTTTGTAGTTGCATTTACATGTGTCTTTTTTAAAGGTGGACTTAGAAATGTATAATTAATTCAGGAATTATGAATGACTGATATTTTTAAATTAAAATAAAAACAAATGTCATATACCCCCTGCAGTACTCCAAAGTATCCCTTGGGTTTTGCATATCCCCATTTGCAAAACACTGTGTTGGTAAAAGGTTGCCTTTTTACATACTTAGCACACAATATAGACCAACGTTAGCATTCATTTGGAGGGTGTTACTGGTCACCTAGCTAACCTAAGTCGAATGTCCTTTTAGCTTTGTTTGTGCTTACCAACGGAAGCATCTGTCTCTTCAGCAGCTAAATGCTACACCACATTTGGGGACTGCCCATTGTCAGACAGGCTCATTATTCCGAGACCCTTATAGTCTGTAATGTTGCCCACTGGACCAAAAACCCACAGTTATTGCTCCAAAGGCCTATCACTCAAAAAATCCATGGCTAACTATTAGGCAGAGTGGCGGACCTTTCTACAATAGCAAAGGCATAACATGCTTCTGTTGGTTGGGTTGGCTTCTTGTCTGGATTTGCCTCTTGACAAAGATGAGTGAGGACAGCAAACATCGAAAGATTAAAAACAGGCAATTTATTGAAAAATGGACGGATGCATTTGCCTTTATATTGCCTTTACTTTTAATGTTTATTAATTTTATCTGACAGTGTTACTAATGTTTGTTTGTTAACTGTTTTCTGGCCTCCTGTCATTTTGTAGAAGTGGGTCCCAGGCAAAGCAAGTTGAGTATCCCTGGGTTAGGGTTGGGGTAAGAATGTCAGGGTTAGCCAATCACGGCCAATCAGAGGCAGAGTATGGCAGGTCATGCCTATGCATGTTAAGCTGTCGGACCTTACAGTCAGATATATATTCTAACCATCCTTCTTCCCTGGTCTACATTATGTGGCGTTGCATGCAACAGTGATATTACGATGGTATTAAGATCTTAATTCTCTAACACGAACAAGCTGCTCACATTTCTTAAAGGGCCACTGTGTAAAATGGGTTGAAAACCGTTGAAAACAGTGACATCAGTGGTCATGGGTTGAAAACCGTTGAAAACAGTGACATCAGTGGTCAAATTCTAGATTGCAGGGCTCACTCACCCCTCCCGTCGGGTAAATGACGGTGGCCTCGTAGGGACAAAAAGCCTTGCGCAGACNATATTACGATGGTATTAAGATCTTAATTCTCTAACACGAACAAGCTGCTCACATTTCTTAAAGGGCCACTGTGTAAAATGGGTTGAAAACCGTTGAAAACAGTGACATCAGTGGTCAAATTCTAGATTGCAGGGCTCACTCACCCCTCCCGTCGGGTAAATGACGGTGGCCTCGTAGGGACAAAAAGCCTTGCGCAGACACAAGTTTTTCAGGAGTAGGTCTATCTAGCGACGAGGTGAATATTTATTTAGAAATCTAAACCATGTTACGATATTGTAATGAATCACTCACGAGCAGGAGACCAGAGTAGCGTTCGGGAAAAAGGACAGTTTATTTAAGCACTCCAAAAACTCTGGTAACACTCCATGGGGTAAAAGACTCCGTCCCAAACTCTGACTCTTCTAGCGTAACACACACACT
>NC_065519.1:25379884-25394347 GCF_006386435.1 Epinephelus moara | reverse complement strand
CCCTGGACATCTCACCACCCCCCACCTCATTACCCCCACCCCCCAGCACACAGCACCCCTGCTCCAGCTTGTCCTTCACTGCCTGTCAGGTGAGAGATCAGCTGAGGAAGATAAAGACGAGGAAGGCTGCGGGTCCAGACGGCATCAGCTCCAGGCTCCCGAAGTCCTGCGCAGACCAACTGTGCGGGATAGTTGAAACCATCTTCAACCTGAGCCTGAGGCTGGGGAGAGTACCACAGCTGTGGAAGACATCCTGAGTGGTACCTGTGCCCAAGACTCCGCACCCCAAGGACTTCAGCAGCTTCAGACCGGTGGCAATTAACATCACACCTCATGAAGACTCTGGAGTGCCTGGTCCTGTCTCGTCTTCGCCCCGCAGTAGGCCCTTCAATGGACCCGCTGCAGTTTGCCTACCAGCCTGGCATTGGGGTGGACGACGCTCACCTGGAGAAGCCCGGAAGCTCTGTGAGAATCATGTTCTTTGATTTCTCCAGCGCTTTCAACACCATACAGCCTGCACTTCTGAGGGACAAACTGGAGCACATAGGGGTGGCTAATCACCTCACATCCTGGATCCTGGACTACCTCACGGACCGGCCGCAGTATGTCAGGACCCAGGATTGTGTATCGGACTTGGTTGTCTGCAGTACGGGGGCCCCACAGGGGACGGTGCTGGCACCGTTCCTCTTTTCCCTCTACACTGCAGACTTCTCACACGACACCCCCACCTGTCATCTGCAGAAGTTCTCTGACAACTCTGCTATCGTCAGCCTCATCACAGATGGGGATGACAGGGAGTACAGAGAACTGAACCAGGACTTTGTGGACTGGTGCCTGAGGAACCACCTTCAGATCAACGTGGGGAAAACCAAAGAGCTGGTGGTGGATTTCCGCAGGCGCAGACTCCTCCCCCCAACACCGGTGAACATCCAGGGAAAGGACATTGAGATGGTGACATCTTATAAGTACCTGGGTGTTCATCTTAACAATAAACTGGACTGGAATTATCACATAACAGCACTGTACAGGAAAGGCCAAAGCAGACTCTACCTGCTGAGGCGACTCAGGTCTTTTGGAGTGCAGGGGGCGCTCCTGAAGACCTTCTTTGACACTGTGGTGACATCAGCCATCTTCTTGGGAGTGGTCTGCTGGGGCAGCAGCGTCTCGGCTGCAGATAGGAAGAGACTGGACAAGCTGATCAAGAAGGTCAGATCTGTCGTGGGATGCTTTCTGGACTCTGTGCAGGTGGTGGGAGAAAGGAGGATGACAGCCAAGCTGTCATCTCTGAGGACTAATGACTCCCATCCTCTGCAGGAGGAGATAAAAGCTCAGGAGAGCTCCTTCAGCGATAGACTGATTCACCCAAAGTGTGTGAAGGAACGCTATCGCAGGTCCTTCCTGCCTCCTGCTGTCAGGCTTCACAACCAGCACTGCTCACAGTAAACTGCACGGACTCTTATAAACACCACTATGAGCATTGCTGTCCCCCATGTTGTTGTTTATTTGCACATTCAATATTCACTTTGCACTAAATATGTTCACTTTAACCCATTGCTCACTTTTTATCCACTGCTCATTATTATTATTATTGTTATTATTTATTGCTGTTTTCTGAATTTTGTACTTTTTTGCATGCCTAGTGTTTTAAGTTTTTTAAATATTGACATCTTTAATCTGACTCTTTCTCAATTTCTCAATTATGGGATCAATAAAGGTGTATCTTATCTTATCTTATTGGGGTTTTGGAATAATGAGCTGCGGGACAATAGGATGTCACCACACATTCACCAGCCAGTTGCTAGCTTTGTCTGCTGTTTGGTGCTGGGAAGGAAGTGATCTGCAGGACTGGATGGAAATTCTCTGTGGATTAGTCCCCTTTCTCATGACTCATTAAAAATATCAATTATATCGTCTTTAACAATGTATGTTCATCTAAACAAAACTGTTTTAATCCAAAAAGTTAACTCTTAATGTAGAGCTTGAATCCCATTGCTTGTAATTATGTGTAAATGATCACTAACCTGAAATAAGTGCATACAGCAGCCATTGTTCTATTAAAGACTTAATTATCTTTAAACAGAGCCCCTTGCTAAATATAGACCTTGAGGTTTTCCTTGGCACAATAAAATGACCCCAAATAAAAATAAAAATTTGATTGTGACTGGTAAACTCCAGGGGTTGCACGATTCTGTGAAAATGAGCCGGGCTTTTATGTGGGTGTGTGCTGCCTATATGAACCAGGCAAAAGAGCAGCTGGACCTGCCGTGTCCAGAGCAACGGAAAATCTGTCTCGACAAGCCAAACCTCATGTATGGCCCACATCCCCTGCCTCCAGTGTGAAGCTGTCTTTCTTAGATGCCCAGGATTAGCCTCCGTGCCAACGACCCAAACCACAATCCTGATGAATGAACATGCAAAAAAACTGATCCAAGACCAGTCTGAGGGAGCGACTTCTTTCTATTCAGTAAATTAACAGAACGTTAAGAATGTTACTTTAGTACTGCGGGCCACATGGAGTCTGGTCTGTTGCCCTCCGAGCATCTGCAACAGTTAACGAAATTGCTGGGCAGACAGAAACAGAGAGGCGTACATGGTGCAAATTTCAGGGTTTGTCTTTGCTCCGTTGATGAGGGATCCACTAAAACCCCTTCCAGTGCCACAACTGAGAGCTGGATGGCCACAGATCTCTTTTGGTTTGGTCGCTTGTATGGATTGATGTCCCCTATATAGAAGCCAGTAAAGAAGAAATACAGAGAGTAGGGGTTTCCCTTTGGACGTTATTATAGAGTTTGGTAAATAGTGGGCGTTGAGCAGAATGCCATAGCACGGGTCTTTGGTTGCTGGTATCATAAGTCAACACTTAGAGGGTATTGTGGCTATATAATTGTTTCAAATGACTAAATAGTGACACGCTGACAAGGAAAATTGTATACAGATGACACTGACATTCTATTCTATATGGATTTTAGCTCGTATTTTGGGAGATACCAATTTTTACCTTTCTTTTGCTCACTGGGTGACAAAAAAATTTAACTTCTCTCTCTCAGCGTAGAGCTCTGGAAAATGTTACAACATCAAACATCTGATTGTTTAATTACATCCTAACAGCCTTGTTGCCCCTTTTCTCAGCCTCAGGATTTGCCTACCAGGAATTAATTAGACAGTTTTCCTCTTGTTTACCACCCAAGAGCAGTGAACAGATTTAAAACAAACACACGTGTACTATAATGGCAGTATTAGAGCTCACCCCAGTGAATTGACCATTGTGTTTATTCATTACCTAACTCACCAACTGCCATTCATGTTCAGACATGCTATCTGGCAACTTGATGACATAGCATGCCTCCTCCTCAGAGAGCTGGTCAATTAAGAGCCATTAGAGTTTTTTAAAATTATCACCGGGGCTATTTGGGGGCTTTTATCCAGGCTTTACTCAGAGTGAGCTCGTAGGTATGTTGAGAATCTAGAGTCAAGGATTCTACGAGCATCAGCCAGATTTAAAGAGGACTGCATACCGAGCTTTATGTTTTAAGTTTCAAAAGTCCATAAATTAGAAATAAGTACATGGGATTCCAGGGAAAGATCCAGATTTCCTTTTAAGGACATAAAGATGACAAAATGTCCCAGAAATGGAGGACAACTGGAACTTCCTCGGAAATATTAACACAAATCAGTCACATTTACGGAAGTACACATGCAGTAAATAAGGGAAGGCATGCCTGTGGTCGTCTGTGTGTACAAGCATCTGTAAGTGTGGGCACGAAGCACTGTCAGTGCATGTATGTGTGTGTTTGTCTGAGTGTATCCTGCAGCATCCAGATGCTCCAGATGTGTTTCAGGGGCTTCAGAGCTTCATGTGGCCTGTGGTTTGGGGCCTGTGAGGATGAAGATGAGAGAGACACTCATCTGTCCACCCGTCTTTACACAACACAGAGCAGTGCCCCACAGCTCCCCGAGACACCAGATTAAAGGATTAGGAAAATGGCTGATAAAAGGCCCCCGAATCACGGAGAACAAATGATAAAAGGCTAATTATCCCACAAGAGATTTGAGATGTTCTGATAGAAAACAATGAATGACTGTATGGCAGCAACATGAGATCAAAAGGCTGTGTGTGACTGGAACTTTTTGCATATAAACATAGTCCAAAATGCTCCCTGCCGGGGGGTCCAAGTAATGGTGAAAATGATTCATCCGAATGCCAGGTGATCACATCTGGAAGCAAGTCAGCTCCAAAACAACAGTCTTTCCGAATTAACCCGCAATCATCATTTAGGATCTAATGATTTCATAACGCATAAAGAATCCATGAGTGAACTTCGTGTCAGCAGTTAGCTATTAAAGAGGCGTCCCCTGGTGATTCAGCGATCTATCTTCCTGATAACCATCCTGACCCAGATGGGAGTGTACCTATGTTCCCATGGTCCTATGGTCCCCAGCTTAATATCGTCTAACTATGACTCATTAGGGAAACCTTTCAAAGGGTTTTCTGTTTGGAGCAATGTTTTCCTGAGGTCCAAGGATGGATTACTGAACGGGCCTACCTGGCACAGGCCCAGGGGGCCAAAGTATTAGAGGCCTTCCTGGTCTTCACCTAGAAAAAGTCACTCAAAATAACAAATATCGACCAGGAAGAGACCACAAAGAGATGAAAAATAACTATTTAGAGATACAAAATGACCAAGACAGACACGCAAAGAGACTATAAAGAAACAAAAAACTACCAAAAAAGACACATATATACTCCAAAGAAACACGAAATGATTACAAAGACATGCAAAGGAACAAAAAAGAGACAGAAAAAATGTATACAAAGAGACACAAAATAACCTAAAAAGACAAACATATCTCTAAACGACAAAAATGGACCCTTAAGGGACACAAAATGACAACAAAGACATGCAAAGAAACTACAAAGAAACTAAGAATTACCAAAAAAAGACACACATATACCCCCATGACTACAAAGAGATACATAACAAATACAAAGAGACACAACAAATACAAAGAGACACAAAACAAATATGAAGACAAGCAAAACGGCCACAAAAGACACAAATATACCCCTACGACAAACACAATTACCACAAAGGGACACAAAGCAACAAGAAGATGCTGATAACTACAAAGGGACGCAAAACAACAACAAAAAGAGTCAGGGTGGTGGGGCCTTTTGCATGTCTGTGCCCAGGGGCCCATTGTCTCACCATCTGCCCAAGCATAAGTCAGATATTCCATGAATTTGTCCCTTGGTCAGCATGTGGAACTCACACATCTACAGCTTATAGCCTATTGATGTTATATTCCTTTGTTCTTTTGCGAATTGAACTGCAAAGCCAGTCTTACCAATCTCTGACAATGTTAGTTAATATCAAGAGACATAGGGTCCTGGGAACACAGGGATGACACCACCCAGATAGCAGGCCGGGTCAGTGGACAGTGGAAGACAATTTGCAGGACTTAACCTCAACAATGACCATTTGTATATCATTTACTTACAGCGTGTTACCTTGAATTTGCAAAGAAAACTTTTCTCACATGCCTCCACGGTGAACAAAGAACATGATTCACCAATGGAAGTAAACCGCATCCCCATTTAGCAGCACTAAAACTATACGTAATCATCTGTTCACAAACTTTCACACAACTTGAACAGCATAATCCAAGCCTCATTTATCATGTTGTATGTTTAGTACTTCCCCAACACATGCATTTTCAGTAAAATGTTACAATAAAGTACTTTCAAACACGTGCACACACGAGTTCAAGCACACACGCGCCCAGGCACACTGCTCATCCATGTCCACTGTTTGTATTTGTATATTTATATTGCATTTTTCCAAAAATGCATGTGTTTAGGAGCATATAATTGGATAAATGAGACTTGGATTATACTGCACGAGTTGTGTGAGAGTGTATAAACAGATGTACTGATGTAGTTCTGCTAAATTCAACACACAGGGAGTAATTGATATACAAATTGTCAAATTACAAGTGAAGTAATGACTAATATCAGTGTCATGAGCCCTGTCCTTCACTGTCTTGATACTGCTTTCTGTAATTCTGAAACACCCTGAGGTTTAACATCTGCTGTAATGAAATTAACACTTGAGCTTGTCCATCGTTATCTCAAATGTGGCATTCACATGTGTCACCTGACAAGAATTTAGTTGCATTTCATTGTAATTTTTATGAGGGAGATTAAAAGTGGTGCGACACAGCAGTTGGTAGAGGAGCCCTAAATGCGCTTAATTTTATTGTGTGCAATAAAATGCAGTCAAGTAAAATTAAAATGAAACCAAATGACATAACGGCCTCAGAAATGCACGGAAGACTGACTCAGTTACTGTTGAAGTGTTTACAACCAGTATTTCCAGTAACTCTCATGTACTCACTCACTGGCATAAATGTGTAGAGACTTGAGGAATTTAAAATGGCTGCTTCCAGTTATATTCATCTGTATGCTGCCTTTGAATTTTCTAGTACAGTAAGTTATAATTTGTGTCAGCTTTAAATAGGAACACAACAATAGTTGCTCTTGCGTGATTGGAAAGCATTATCAACCATGCGAGTAGAGGGGGGCAAGACCAAAGTGTTGTTGCTCGGTCTGAGGGATGGGTACTTGGTCACTTTCATCTCTCTGTAACTATGCCTTTGTACCACTACACTCCACGGCATCAAATCCAAAACAAGTTAGGATTCTTGCAATAAAGATGTGTGATAATTAATTATCCCTCTTAAATGGGCACTCCACTCCAACTAAGTGCTGCACTTTCATAAATTTGGGGGACTCACAAAAGACAAAGTCCCATGCTTCTTTCAAATCCTACATGCGGAGGCGTGCGGAGGCGTGCGGAGGCGTGCTCCGCGAAGTCCATTAATTCCTGATAATGGACACCTCGAAGGGCATTAACCCGCTTACACCATGGTCACTTACCAGAGAAATGAATATTAAATCAATTATTTATGCTTTTAATGTGTTTTACAGTTAAAATCATGAGTTTTTCACAAGCCACAGCTGAGCGGACTATTTAATCTCTGTAGAGAGCGTAGACAGCATAGCGACTCTGATCAGTGAAGGGAAGTGAGATGATGGCTAAACGTTACATGATATTATTCAGAAGATGATTATTTCAGAAAGCCAGTGCACTTCTTACTGCTTGACTCTGGTGGTCAGAGGATGATGTGCAAAAAAAAACCTTGAGATAATTCTTTCATGATTCATTGGCGTTCATTTAGCCTATAGGCTAGGCCCAAGAAAATTTGTTTCAAATAATCAACATCCAAATAGTAGGCTAGTCAAAATCATTTTTAATTGCAACAAATAATTCATAAGCATATAGTAGTCGAGATTAAGTCATATAAACACATTAACAAATTAATGATTGTTTCCTATTTAAAATTAAATGCTACATTACTAGTAATAGTGAAATTTGAAATTGATACGGGTATGTCCATCATAGTGGCATTTGAAGGACGGAGATTGAGCACTGCTTGTTGGGGCATTTGGAGACGACAAGATGTTGCTCCAGTCTCGTCTCTCCTGCGCTGACGGAGCCCAATAAGCCTGCAGGCTGCTCTCACACCAATGTCCCGTGACGGTCATGATCTGACGAGTTTCCAGGCCGGTGTCAGAAAGCCGACCTACAGCTGTGCTCTGGAGGCTGTGATTGTCGTGTATATATACTATGTATGTATATGTATGTGTATATATATATATATATATATATATATATATATATACATACATACATATACATACAATGAATAAACGAGAGGCATTAACATAAATTTCTCGTAGAAAGGCGCTTTATGAAATTAAGTCCATTTACTTGTATTAGTTTACAGCACAGCCTTGCCACAACCCCGCCCACATTTAAGGGTACTGTTTGCAGTGGAAATGCTAGGGTCTAGGTACCATGTCTGAAGGGTTACTTTCGGTCAAAGTTACCATACTGAAAGTGTTTGTTGAAAACAGGGTTCGATTCAGGTTGACTGCACCCGGCGCTTAATATGAAGGTGGCTAAGCCAACACTTAGCAGCAAACAGTGCAACAGCACTTAAAAGGGCAACAGTGCTGACAGAGCTAATGGTGTTAACCTGGGGTGGGTGTTATGCTTCTGCAAAGACGCTGTTTATTTGGACTATCAGTGCTAACCACCATGAAAGTGCAATGCAGTGTAGTGTGGTGGCAATTGGCTAGCCAGTAGGATACACATACAGGGACTCACAGGGTTTTGGGTTTACAAGCATGCACGTGCAGCCAGATCGTCTACCACAACAAAGAACAGAGAAGCTCATATTACAACACACACAAACATAGGGTGACATCATTCACTGCTCAGGACGGCATTACTCCACTGTATTTTTGAAATAACAAATAGCTGTTTGCCACTATATTAAAGCACTGGATGTTGTATACAGAACTTTTAAATGTTAGTCATTTGAGTTTTGTAAGTTTTAGTTTAGTTTCATCTGAGAAAAACATTTAAATCTAGTTTTCATCAGTGTTGTTTTTGTCTCATTGGTTTTTTGCTTCTTTTTTTTCTGGAGAATACATTTTATGGGGTCTTTTCAAATGCCTTTTCATAGTCTGACATTTTTGAAAAGAAATGTCTCCCGACATTCCAAAGCACAGCCTAACCGGAGCCTCGGAGGGGTCAGAATAGAGTAAGATACCTGCAAGGTGAGCTGCAAATGCTTCACAGATTCTCAGACTTGATATGTTATCAGCAGCTTTGATGCATTTTTTTTACAGTCTCAGTCAGGGAGGAGGTGCTGCAGATGAACAGTGACACCTGCTGGCTTAATAACCTGACCCCCACCCCCTACCCCCAACCCTCCCTCACTGAAGGGCCTACCATGTGTTCTCCTGATCCAAATTTCACACTTGGGCTGACATATAACAGATAACCACACTCATCATGAGCTTATTGGAAACAGCAGACTTAAACTGTGGCGAGATTGTGCCGAAAGGATGATGGAAACTGGAGGAGGGAGCTTTTTCAGATGCAAATTTGAGTGAAGGATTGTTGGGGGTAAACCATGCATGGGAGAGAAGTTTACAGACACAAAAATGCAAAATAAGATTCCCTGAGATGACAACACAGGAAGTGATTTTTTGTTGACAAATCAGACCACAGATTTTTTTAAAGGGTGTTTGTCACTCCATACCCACTGACAAGTTGGGTCAAATAAAGAAAAGAAAAATATTTATTTAAAAGTAATACATAAATGAGTGTAATTTCTGGCGGTACAGCTCCTTTTGTATGCCTTTAATTTGTGACAGATTTCATCCAGCAGGCCTGGATAAATGACATCAATATTTAACAGATAACAGACACAACTGAGTGTCTGGGTAAGACAATCAAATGTTTTCAGAGTTGGTGTTACATCTGTGATCTGTCTGTGTCTGCAGCTTTGTCGCTCCATATATCCATCCACTCACTGAGTAGTCTGGCCCCCCGCCTGTCTGTCCCCATGACATCATCCCTCACCACTTGGGATCCTGTTACCAGGCCCCCGGGTCCTCTCCACCTCCCCTAAGGAGTCTGCGATGTCTCTCCATCTCTCTGCTCTCAGCTGATACTGCCACTGTATTGTTTACTTAATCAACTACATCTCCCCCCTGGCAGTTACTCTGACCTATGACCCCTGTAAAGGTTTAAGAAGCAAAGAATAACAAATAAAAGGCTTGTAAAGTAGTGCATTACTCACTCTTGCTCCTTGGTATTAGTGTAACCCTACATATGGGATGCAGTCAGATGGAGTCTGAGACTCCTTTTGGCTGGGTCCGCTCCACAGATTGTGGCCCCTCTGGCCATATAACTTACTGAAGAGACTCCTTTCTTGAAGCACTATATATTCTGCAGAGCTTTTAAATGCAGCTATCATATTGAGAAACAGCACTTGCACTACAGCACTGACCCCAAGTGTAATGTACATAGTTTTGCAAATTCCATCTTCGGCTCCTGCTCTCCCTCCACCCGCAGAATATACTCAACATCTGTGTGTTGAACTTACGAGATCCTCCATAAAATGCCTCTGAGCAGTTCCTCTGTCTGGCTTGACCAAAAGCTTCGGTGAGTTTATTGACATCCTGCCTTAAGAGAGAATAAAGGGCTCAGCAGCTACAGTCTCTGCATGGAGGCAGGCAGACTGCAGACAGCCTCTGGTCACAGCTTACAAGTAATCCTCCACAGCTGAAATTATGGTGAACACACATTCTCATTGAGTGATGCTGATTGCTTTTTTGTTTGCAAAACTGCAACAAATTGCTCTGACTTCAGACGTGGCTTTGTTCAAGGCTTTGTAATGTATGACAAAAGCACAACAGTCCCTACGGCAAGCTAGAGTTCCACGTCCTGAGATTTTTTTTTATCAGTTTTGGAGATACTGATTACTGGGAATTCATGGATGGACAAGAAATTACACACACAAAATCAAAACTATAATAGCTACATTATATAAGTCAGACAGCCTGTGTTGACTGCCTGTTATTTCTCCATCTGTTAAAGCATCTTTGGCTCTCTGTCTACACTTTGTGCTGTGGTGGCTGAATCATAAACAGATGTCCAAAAAAAAACAATAAGTCCTTAGTTTTTGTCCACATTAATCAGTAATGTGGACAACCACTAAACCTACAACAGAGTTGCAAGTCTAGTGATTCACAACAGATTTGATCTATAACAGAGTTGTATGTCTACACGAGGCCTGATCAAAGTATTTGCCTAATTTGCTGTCCTTGTGAAACTTTATTAAATAACATTGTGTATGTAACTCATCAGACGTAAGTCTATTATAAAGGCCTGTCTTCACTTGTTCATCTCACGCCGCATGCACATGCCTAAAGATGTTTACGCCAAAGGGAGGGTTAATTATGGACAGTAGTGGAAGAGTGCCCTCTTGCAGCCATTGGACCCACTGTCCCTCAGATCCTGGATATGTTGGATTTTTCCACACTTCCACACAAACTATGACCATCAGGGCAGAAGACAGAATTTTTTCCACACATCAAGTTTAATTATGGTTTCTACTTTTGAGCTTGAGGGTATACTCTGCAGGAATTGTCAATTACTGTTTGTAAACAAAACATCGAGACTTGGTCCTTCCTCCTTACACTGCTTGTACATACACTACAAGCTACTGTTATAGGAACATTATATTTGTTGTGATGGGAAAAAACAATAATTTAGTAAACTAAGTAAGTTGACCGCTGGCATCAACCTGTCCAACAGAAAACAGGCCAACTCCATGTTGCTCCTCATCCCCATCACCTCCTTCAGTGCTCGCCAGGCTCTGACAAATGAAGCCATCGCACAAGTGCAGAGAACTGCAGTTCTTTGAATGACCACTTGAGGCTGGCTCCAGAACCAAGTCAATCCCCACAGACCCCCATGTTAAAACGCCCAACTTTACAGCAGAAATAAACATGTTTACAGCCTGATACAAAAAGCAGCTTTGATCTCTATAGCTAATTTCCCCCTTTATGACAGCTGCACAGGTGGTGTATTTGTATATAGCTCACCCGTTTAAATTTTATCATGGCTTAAAGTTGTGCATAATTAAGCGCAGGGATTCTTCAATTGACAGGCTGTCTGTGAGATGTCACCACAGTCTATGAGTGAGATCCACCTCTCGCTCCCTCACAGCTCCACCCTCTTGTCCAATTATGGTCACCTCTGGCTCGTAAAATCCAAGATAACAACAGCTGAAATATCGCACTCGAGGCTTCATGATGGGAGTCCACAAACCAAGGGGTGACATCCAGGTATCTACGTCTATTATTTTGCACATTCTGTGGTGCAAGCCAGTGAAAGTGAAAGTGAAAGCCAACCCCAGATGCATCCCTGTTTTGGAACGAGCTTTGTCCATTTGGTGTTTAACCCCGCTAGATTTTTTGGCACTGTCTCTGCGATTATCATATCTTCCTCTTGTATGCGTGTTTTTTAAATCCTGTATAGTATGCTTTTTATGATGATTAAAATGTAACGTCACTTTTTTTTTTAAAATCCCATTCTCACCAAAATGTATAAACCTAATTTTGGGGGGACCTTGCCGCTCCTGATCACAAAAATTTGACATTCGCCATGAATGAAATATCTACGTAATCATGAGAACCAAGCAACGTACACAGAGCTTCACATTTTGGTCATGATGATGCCCTGCAAATGTGAGAAAGTTGTGCACATGGTGTGTACGTCTGATAGTGTGGATCGCTATATTATCACTCACAAGCTAGCGAGTAGCTCTCTCATTAGCAAACATTGTGTAAATAGGCAGCAACACAGTGATTTTGTACAACTGCTACAATGGTACTCTCTTCTTTTCTTAAACCTGTGAGAAGTGGGGCAGTGGGTGAAGCGTCTGTGGGTCAGACACTATGTGCCGGCCTGGAACAAATGTCTAGGGGCATGTTTTTTTAACAAGTTTGCAGTGACCTGGTGCTTTAGGGTACACATCCTTACATAAGTCATTTATGAGCTTATAATGGCAGACTCAGCTTTATTTCAATGAGGCACTTCCACAGAGGCTGGCCCCATGAAGTCATGCCTTTAGGTAATGATCGGACCCATTTCAGGGGACACCATTTCCTGCTCCATGGTGATTATTTCTACACATGCAATCGCAGCTGTCTCTGCACACAGAAACATTAGTCTCACACCCCCAGCCACACAGGGTTAAGCAGCAAGGTTAAGATGATTAGAGGAGAAAACTCGATGAGAGCACCATCAGGTAACTCGACCTCTCAGACCGTGGTGATGTCATGTGCATTTGAGTGTATGTGCATGAATCACCACCTGTAGCACGCACACCTCCGAACCTTCTCTCCAACAGCCAATAAAACAGCCCAGCCTGAGAACCAGGCGTGCAGCCGCAACAAACGTGGGAAGAGGGGGAAGTGCTGAGTCGACACACTGTTGTATTGTTTTAGTGTGGAAATGTGATGACCAGAGAGATTTGTCGTGCTGAACCGGGGTTTGAGGGCCTGTTTTTAATGAGTGGAAAATGAAGCCTGGGAGCTGAATTTGCATGAAAGGCTTGGAAATTAATCATGAAGCTCAGTGGGCGCTCGAAAAGACAGGATCCCTGCTCTGCCCACAGTCAGCTGAGGCTCAGATTCCCAAGATTAGCTACTTTCAACACGTACATGAAGAAAGAAACTGTGACATGACTTCATATGGGGGAGTTAATTCATCACTACTTTGCTTTTTAAAAAAGTCCTTTGGGCAATTTTATCATCCACACTATTGCCATCAGCACCTTCCACTTGGGTTTGCTCACCATGTGTTAAATTAAGTATGAGGTCACCCTGTAGGCATACGGATTGTGTCAGATTGTTAATGGGGTAGACTGTTGAGTTGAACTGATGTCATGACTTCACATTTTTTCCTGCTACTTTTTCCAAGGAAACAGAGAAATAAGAAGATGACAGGCTGTTAATCTCATTATCACATTAGGATCATTAGACCACATTTGGAGATAAGCAGCAGTTAATACTTACAGCCAATTAAATCCAGAAACCATCTGATATCATAGCTATAACTCTTGGCGCAACCTGAAGGATTGACGCATGTACTCATACTACGTCATTTGAAGATGATGTGTCCCGAAAGACACACTTATACAATATTACTTTTTAATACATTTATAATTCATGCTACATTAAATGGTCAACTAAGTTCTGTGATATTGGGCAGATGGTACACTACACACATAACTCTTGGAATTCTGGTCTGGAAAGTCAAATAAATGGATGGTTTCCAGATCTTGAGGTTTGGCAAATTGCACAACAAGTCTGGAGGATGAATTAAAATGCTGTGTACCTTTGCTGACATGCAGCACATGCAACATTTTATGATGTTTTATACCTCCTGTCATTTAATATAACTTGATATTTCCTGTTGTGAAGAAGAAGCTGTTTAGTTGACCGTAACACTGCCTTACCGGTTACTATCAACATGCTGTACTCTGGACTGAAAACGGATACGTCAGTGAATCCAGTCAAAACATTTTGTTTAAGTAATTTGAAAAATAGAGAACACGTAGGAACACTGGGGCAGTCAGGATGATAAACCACCACAACACTGACGGAGGTGACAGTCCTTTATATTGGCAAATTAGCAGTGGAGTGAAATATGGTGCACTCCGGTGTGTATGGAGTAACTGCAGTGTCGGGTTGATTACAGCCAGGAACCTTTGTCAAGTCATCGCCTCCTGTTTCTATGTGCTGTCATACCCAAATCAATAAACCTTATTATGATATAAGAGGCTATGGCATTGACCTCCTATTATATAATCAGTGTTGGAAACGTTACTTTAAAAAAGTAATTAGCTATAGTTACTAGTTACTTACCCCCAAAAGTAACTGAGTTAGTAACTGAGTTACTGCACTGTAAAAGTAATTAATTACCTGGAAAAGTAACTATAGCGTTACTTTTTTTTATAAAATGCTCAAATATG
>NC_065519.1:25286460-25379841 GCF_006386435.1 Epinephelus moara | reverse complement strand
AAAAACCGCAACCCGTGACTACCAATATTTGTGAGCGACTTTACAAAAACACAAGCCCAAAGTCGCGGACCTGACAAACCTGCTTGTGAATACCCGCCCTACTCTGCCTCTGATTGGTTTATGATGAAATTTTCCTCTCTCTAAGCCAATCATCATCACTTATGCTTCCCCCTCATCTGCCCTCACCAAAGAAGAAACACTTTAGAACCCCACAGTGAACTCAAGTAAAGCCGAGTAACGGCGCATTTTATTGTGAGTAACCATAACGGCGTTATAACTGGGGAGATAGTAACTTTTCTGATTACTCGTTACTGAAAAAAGTAGCACCGTTAGTAACGCCGTTATTTATAACGCCGTTATTCCCATCACTGTATATAATTATACATTTTCTGAATGCAACGTCTTAATGAAAACAGGAGGCGCCTACGATGTCTTCTAGTTCCGATCGATTTTGTTTGGGTAAGTCGATTTGGCTAAATATTTTGACGCTGTGTTCAATCGAGTTGCTGATGAGTTTACGCTAGTCCAACCATCTGTTTGTATAGCCGACATTCCGATTGTACAGTAACAAATTGTTTTCCAAAACTTGACGAAGTTGCTGACTTCGCAAGGTGTTCTGGGAAATTTCATCTTCCACTTCGTTGAAAGTGTGGGTCGGGGCTCCCTTGGAATCTAGGGCGGTTTTTAAGTGTTTGAAACCACCTCCACTATCTCAATTCTGTTTTGGGACACCACTAGCCTAAACGTGAACGCGCACAACCAAGTGCAGGTGGGTATTTCTAGGGGAAGTGTGGGTATTGGGACAGGCCCTAAATCCCCCCATGGAGTGCAGACACTGGTGGTGGTTGTGGCTGATGACTCTGGGGCTGCTGACTGCTGAGACGAATGAGGCTGATGAATCTGTAAAGACTAGGTGGTGATGGGGAGGTGGAGGGCCTGCACGACGGAAGCAAGAAAGAACTGCGGCAGAGAAAGAACCATATTTAAAATGAGGAGCAGTAAGATGACAGGCTGACAGGGAAGGTGTGTCGCTGTGCTATTGGTTGATTGTGAATCAGCTGATGACTCAATTGACAGACCCAGACAATGACACCTAGAGACAGTGAGTGAGCATACGTGCAAGGAGTTAATGGCAGGGTGAGAAAGAAACTTAGAGCCTGAGCATGAAAAGTATTGTCTTCTGAACTGAACTTTTGCCAGAGCTTCATTAGGGTAACCAACAACAGTAATCAGACAGGTTTTAAAGGTCCAGTGTTTAGGATTTAGTGGCATCTAGTGGTGAGGTTGCAGAACCAAAACTTCTCCTGTAGGCTGACATGAAAATGCGAATGGCCCTGCCAGTGTTTGATTTGTCTGCTCTGGGCTACTGTAGAAAAAAAAAAAGAGGATTCGTTCCTTTTGTAGATATTAGCGGCACATTCTAAGGTAACAAAAACATCATTCTTATTTACAGATGGTTACAAACCAATGAATACATAGTGATAAATATCATATTCCATTTCTGCCAATGGATGCCCCAAAATCCTACACACTGGAGCTTTAAAGTTCCCAGTTTAACCATACTTTCTAAACCACTCATTTGTGATTGAGAACAAACGTGTTTAACCTTCAGTTGTTAACATCTATTAGATTTTGCCAAGCAAAATGAAACCAATGTGTAAAATGTCATCATAACGGTGGAGGAAATTTGAAAGTGAAACTATTTAGCATTATTTATCCGTTCAGTGTAAAGTTCCCTTCGTCTATCTGCCCGCCTGCACAACATTCCCATCAGACTAAGTGATTTTATGATAACACTTGAGTTGTTAGTACACACAAACTACAGTTCAAGAATCCTGTTTGTGTCTGAAGTTGATAGGTTGCTTCTGTTTAGTCTGGCCTCTATAAGATAGAAAACCTCTGCATATGACTCTGGAGCAGAAGCAATAGTTGTTTTAAATATAACTCTTCGTCTTTTTATTTCGCCAATGATTTCATGCGATGATTTTATTCCACAGACTCGAGGCTGATAGTTTTGTCACCTTGCTTCCCAGAAGAGACGTTAATTTGTCCGCAGTGAAAACGACCACATCAATTCACTCTGGAAATGTTGGAAATGCACTGCGACACTTTTATACCAAGAATAATGTTGTCTTGGCTTTTTGTGGGGGGAAAAAAAGTTCTCAGCTTTACAATCTTCACCATGATAACATTAAATGTGTCATTACCTATTTGAAATCCGAGGCCTTATTATCACTGTCTTGTGGAGCAGCTTTGAGAGTAATTGAGATTTTATGGTTAAAGTTACTACTTCATTGAGCCCATCAAGGCTCTTCCAGCAGTTACACAGCCCTGTGCTTTGAATGAGAATGGTGAGTTAATGTGATTTCCCAGTACATGTGGTGAAATATGTTAAAATGCACAAAACTCGCAACAAAAATATTGAGGCGAGACTGTTTCTTAAAGCTGTAGTCAAGTCAAGACCACAGAGAAGCAGAATCCAAATATTTTTCTATGAAATTAAGTCATACGTGCCGTGGAAAGGCCTGTTCTCTGTCTGCAGCAGGTATTTCAATCTGTTGTTTGAGTCTTTACACAATGGTGACATCAGCACGGACGGGTGTCATAACTCTTCTGTGTACTGACAGGGATGGTAGAAATTACAGACAGGAGGAAGTCCTTTGACTTGGTGTGCGTCTGTTTAACAGCTCAGAAGCTGGATGGATGAATGAGTGTGTTGCTGTGTTATCAGACAACCAAGGACTTGTAGTCGTCTCATGGGACTTAACGAGACTGAGAACAGTCACAGGCTGATTACCGTCTATTTAAAGAAGTGAGAACGATGTCAGAAGTGAAAACCCCTCTTATGTTTGAACGTTCTGTACATACAAAAAAAAAAAAATTCATCATCCTCTCGACATGAAGACATACAGAGAAGTCTGATCTCAAAACCATTCCTCTTGGCAGGCCGTACTCTTTGAGAACAAGTCATCATATAGCATGAGATCTCACAGGACAGTAAACTTTAATATTTCCCCTTTCTGTTCTGGTTCCTTACTGTTCAGCTGTGTGAGGGTGGCCCTCACTTCGGCCCTCTGGGGCCTCTGGGTCTACTGACTTTCATAGCGCTCCAGTGGCATAACAACTTGGCCAAGAAGGATACTCACCTGGGTGTTCCCCGAGAAAAAGCAAGCGCTGATGTTGAGATTACTGTAAATGCAGCAAAAGGGTGGCCCCTGAGAGCTGTGAATAACCCACGTTCTGTAGTGCAAAGTATATGGTGGGCTCATATTGAGCCAAGCATCTCTCTGTGGGTTTGTAAAAGCAAATGCAGGATATTTAAAGGTAATATAGTCCACTTTTATCGCTATTTTGGCATGCATTACAAACAATTATATCAATGAGTAGTGGAGAAAGATAATTTGACTGATTTACAAGATGATATTTAAAGGATTTATTGCCCCTGACACTGATAAAATCTCAGCTAGTGAGGACAAATTGAGGTGAAACAGATCTGATCAGTTTCTTTGCTCTTTGCTCATTAGTTTCACTTTTGCTGCTTGACAAAGGGTGAAGAGACTGAGTCTGACTCACAAGAGACAAGACATAAACCACTCCCCCCAAAACACACCCACCCCCCCTCCTAGCTGTATCCTCCATGACCAGTGCACCGGCATGAGCCTTGTGGTTTGAAATGGAAAAAAAGGCTCTGAATCAGAGAACCACAAATCACAGGCAGGCTGTAGCTCAGCTCCAACAATCACTAGTATGCACGTGCAGGCACTCGTACGCATACACACCTCTCAGACGGAGCTCTCTGGTTTATGTTCTCATCAATGCGTGCAGCTAGATAGGGAAAGAAAGACTAGAGAAATAGTTGAGGGAGTGAGGCTATCCAATTAAGCAATTACAAGCTTTGGGGGCCCAGATTTTTCCATGACTTAATCGCAGCAGCTTCTGGAGTTCACCATGGAGGCTCCGCAGCGTCTCCTGGAAAGAGGCCTGAGAGAGGGAGATGGTGGTTTGTGATACAGATGGATGTCCATCCCCCTGTTGCCCCCAGGGTTCGGTGATGCGTGCTTCCATCATACATCAGAGGAAGTCTAGACACCATAAATGCTCCTACTAAGGAAAAATGGTGCTCAATCAATCTTCACTATCTTTTATCTTCACTAGCCTCACGTTTCTCTCCCATACATCCTCGATGTGCCTTTGTTTTTTTCCCTTCTTTCTTTCCTTCTAGCTTTATGCCACTGCAGTAGTAATTTACTGTCTCTCTCTAAGAATCGATGTCTGCAGAGGTCACCTGGATGAGTAAAAGGGCTGGGCTTTAGGTTGGGCCAGGCTGAAGTACAGCCTGTCTGGGCAGGGTTATGTAAGACTTGGCACGATGGCTCATACAGCTCCTACCCATTCTCCACAGTGTACAGGCTGCGGCCCGCATGGGATTGAACCTAACCCAACTATATTTCATGCCAGACTCTGCAAAGAGGAAGATAATGTCTGCCGGTGCTCACCTCTGCTTGATGTTTTCTGCATATGCTGGCTCCCCCAGCGCGGAAGGAGCGGCTGTAAAATCTATTTAGGTCAGAGCTATTGCGTTTCAACCCTTGTTCCTTGCCTCAGCAGTTTAGGGGTTCAGAGTGCCTTGACTCCATTTGTCTCCATCCAGTAGATGTTTCTGCCTTATGTATGGTGCAGAGTTTACAGGAAACAAGGACAGTCCTTACTATGATACAACACAGGAAAGAAAATTGAAACGATTTTTTTCCAACTCTGAAATATCTGAGGACGTTAGCTCAACACACGTGTTCTTTTTCACCAACACTTTCCTGACATTCGTCTAGTTACACACATCCACACTGTCTGCTTGTCACTACTCAGCAGCTTGACTTGAGAAATCTGGGGTGAAGTACTTTTTATAAGGGAACCTTTAACAAGGATTGATGCTGCTGGGAGAACTTTAAGGGAATAGCTCTACATTTTAGGAAATGTGCTCATTTGTTTTCATATGTAGGGTTAGTGGAGAAGATTGATACCACTCTCATGTCATACGCTAGATATTGAGCTATACAGCCAACAACTGGTTAGCTAAGCTTAGTTTATCATAGGAAAAACAGCTTGCCCAGCTCTGTCCAAAGGTGTTTCGGCTTGTGGCCAAAATCAGGGGTCACATTAGTCTTGAAATAAATTGTTCTCATTTCCACAAGCGCCGCTGGAATTTTGATGCTTTCAATTAATGTCCCTTCTCTACACAACTTGGAAGTAGGTGAAGTTGTGCCGGACACCCTCACCCTGCTTCTGTCTGAAGTTGAAAAAACCATCCGCCTACCAGCACCTGTTGAGCTCTCTGACTAATTTTTTTGTGGCAGGCGATTTAGCGTTAGGTTGTCTGGCAACGCTAACAGCTAGATGGCACATAGAGTGTGCTACTTTCATGCCCTATTGTTGAGAGCAGGAAGACGGAAAAAACATTTACGTCAGCCTCTTTGTTGGAATTCCATGTCGGAGATATTGGGAATTTCTGACAATGACAATACAGATTCAGGTCATTTCAAAGGAACTATATACTGTCTGTTTGAATTTGGCTTCACTTGTTAAGAAACCCTTCCAGATACATAACAGAGGAAAATGACCTAATTTAGGCTGTTTAAATGATGTGACTACAAGGTGAGAAACAGGTTAACTGTCTTGGAATAATGCATGAATTCTCCCGAGTAGGAATAACTGGAGGTTTTGTTCCTTTGCTCATAACCCGACTGTAAACTGTAACTACTTACTTTTCATACTTTTTTTTGTTTTTTTTGTTTTTTATTGTATATCAAACAAAAAAAGGTATACCATGTTTATTAGTGCATTTTAGATATCTGGTATGTGGATTTTGTACCTGAGGACAGCGACCTGCCGGTTCACACCAATGCAACTAGATGAGATGGTGTATCATCTCTATGCAACAACTCTCTGTACTTCCGTTCTGATTTGCAGCTTTTCAGGTTTATTCTGTGGCTGAAAATAATTTGTAGCTTTTTAAAAATATGAAATTAGGATAGTGATAGTGAGATACTGGTGATGTGATGAAACAGCGAAAAACAGTATCAAAACAAGCATCAGATGGACTGTATCTATCTGGCTGTGGCTCAGAGGTAGAGCCGGTTGTCCGCCATTTGATCCCCGGCTCCTCCAGTCTGCCTGATGAAGTGCAAGATACTGAACCCCAAATAGCACGTCGCACCTTGTTTGGTAGCCTCGGCCAACGGTGTATGAATGTGTGTGTGAATGGATGAATGTGACTTGTAGTGTAAAAAGCGCTTTGAGTGGTCGGATGACTAGAAAGGCGCTGACCAACGAACTTCACTACAAGCCGACTGACTACTGAAAGGTGACGTACTTTACGTTCTAAAGCTAGCCACGGGCAATTTGACTAGCTGAGTTGCAGGTGACGCCATCAGTTTGAGTCAAGCTCAGACTGGCCAGTTCACACCGCCACAACTTTCTCTTCAATGTTCTAAAATGTTTTTATCTCATTGCGAATCATTGGTCTGAACTGGGCTTTGATTATAAGCCTGGCTCTCTGCAGGAAAGCAAATAAGCCTATTTACTAAAATGTCAAACCATTCCTTTAAATGTATCTCAATGGGCCTTTAGTTATTCTTGTTTTTTCAATTTTGATACTCAGCTACAAAGAAAGACATGACATCATGAACATAACACAGCCTACCTCTACTTTTTCTCTGACAAATGATCTACATTTAAAGCCAAGTGTATAATGCGTCACATAACAAATCATCACTAACCGTAATTTGCCACGATACAAGAATACTGTCATGGATACCTTGCTCCCAAGCACTGGACTGTAATGATTTCCATCTCACTTATTCCAAGTGAAATATCCTTTCAATGTGTTCTCATTTGTGTGTGTGTGTGTGTGTGTGTGTGTGTGTGTATTTATATACAGTGTGCAGTGAATCAAAAGGGTGTGCTGGACTGGATGTGTTTCCAGGTACATAGGCAGCTACACAAAAGCAGTGCTGGAGAACATTCATGGCAGCAGATGACTGACCGGCCTCATGTGGACCTCAGATGTCTGAAGCGAGCTGCAAGAGGAGGAAAATTCTACACATTAAAAACAATAATTCAACACTGCAGCATCTTGACAGTGTATGGTATGGTATGAGCAGATCAGAGGGAGTCAAGAGGGAGCGAGAACATGGCTGAGGGTGGAAGTGAAGACTTCAGCAGACAGGTCACTTCAGATGTAGACGATGAGAGCACAGAGAGGTTAGAGGTCTATTGTAAACCTGGGACCGTCTACCCTGGGATCAGAGAGATAGACGGTCTTAACTTAAGTGCCTCGTCTCCCTGTCAACACAACAGCGCTTGAGATTAAGGATCCGAGCACAGCATGGAGCTGGCTAACGAGAATGCATGTGGTCACGATGACAACGATGGGGCTAAGGTGATGTCCAGGCCTGTAAGAACGACTCCAAATCATCATTTATGTTGCTTTGATGCTTTGAATGTGGAGACAGACGCTCCCTAAAAGAAAGATGATGCACTCACAGTGAGTCAGTTGAATTCCCCTGCAGCTTCACAGTAGACACTAACAAGAGTCGACACAACGCTACCAAGGAGTTCAAACTGGGACATTGGGAAATATGCTTCTTCATTTTATTGCTGACCATTCGATGAGGAGCTCACTCT
Source organism: Epinephelus moara (assembly GCF_006386435.1). Classification (NCBI taxonomy): domain Eukaryota; kingdom Metazoa; phylum Chordata; class Actinopteri; order Perciformes; family Serranidae; genus Epinephelus; species Epinephelus moara. The sequence continues at coordinate 25,372,161 of NC_065519.1, read as the reverse complement.
ATGTGTCCGTTTGACATGAAGCTGCAGCTACCAGCCGTTCAACTTAGCTTAGCATGAAGACGAGAAACAAGGGGAAACAGACAGCCTGACTGTCCAAAGGTTAAAAAAAAATCTGCTTGCAGTGCCAGCACCTCCTTAAAGTGTGTTTAGACCAAATTTGATACAAAAAAAGGCAGAGGCAGAGTGAGCAAAACCATTTGATAGTAATCATGTGTACTTTACATCAAACAACATCCAACAGTTCATTATTTAAAGAATACTGCTGCGTTTTAAAAAATTCAAATGTATTTTTCTCCACTTCCTGACTGATATCACTCTGTTGAGTGTTATGGGTGTATGACCATTGGCACTGTTTTGCGTGATGTCTGCTCATTTTTTATATGAGGTGATAAAGTCCAGACTTTTCCAGTCAATCTGGACTGGAAGTGCACCACGTAAAGATTTAAACTTAAAATTGACCAAAAATATCCCATAGACATGATATTTGCTGCAAAAGCAAATTTCAAGAGCCTACTAATTAATTTTCCTTTTGCACAGACCTGAATGGAAACCAATGGCTGCCTGGAATGGTAGGAAAATATAAACAAAAATGTAAAACCTCACTGCATGCATTCAAAAAGGCTTAGCAAAAGTGCAAACGACATCATTTGTAGTCACCTTCTAACTCGAATTACTCGCAAACATCAGACTTGGACTTCAGCAGTGACTGATCATCTGTTCTGTATTCTTTCTAAATGTCACTTACGTGCAGCAGTCCGTTTGTGGAATGAACAACGTGACATTTAAAGATCACATAGCACACAAATCATGCAAACTGTGTGTCCACAAGTTAACTGAACCGAGGTGTGTGTGACAGCAGGACAAAACAGAGATTCAGAGCTTCATGTTTTGGCTCTGCAGCGTACAGCGGCCCATTAGCTGCTGCTTGATTTCCTTCCAGCCAGTCACATATGTCGGCCTGACGGACATTCCTGTTCTGTCTGTCTGCCGCAGCGAGAGCTCATCTCGTCTGCAAACACCACCAGATTGACAGGGGGGGATTTACAGTTAAGTGTTAAAATCAGGAGCACATCGGGTATGTTTCCCCGAGGTGTTTCATGTGTCAGCAGCTTCCACGTGGGTGGAGTGCTCCTTCACTCACTCATACTACACTGCACATACATGCAGTTGCTGTCTGGTTCTTAAGTAAAGAAATACATCACACGGCTGCAGCACACCTTAAAAATAATTAATGACTCAGGAGCGGGCATTTCTTTATGACTGTATGACTGCGTATGTTTGCATTTGCACGTCTGGGGCCACACACTACATGACGCCATTGCCAAAAAATCAGCACTGTACAGTATTTATCCCGCAAAAGTCCCAAATGATTTTTCACGTTGCTTTACAAGAGGAAAAACTGTGTAGACATTATCCTCAAAATAGCTGTAGGGCATAATGACACAGCATATTTGGCACCTACATGTAAGATCAGTCCAAATCTTGAACAGATAAGCGTGCGTGCCGCCAATAAATACATTTCAATGAGGCAGAAAGGCAGAGATAAGAAACAGGATTATGGGAATCATTACAAGCTCCATTTGGGTTGTAAAGAGACAACTGGATGCACACTGTAGCTCACAATGCCAGAGGCTGTAACATAATCTTTTATCTAGAAATCCCCTCTTTTCTTGCTGCTGGATGTCCACTCGCCTGTGAATGTGAACAGCTTGAATACAAATGTTGCATCAGAACATATTGATAAAGGGGACTTTTCTGTCTGCGTGCCTTCTGTGATCTGGATTTGTGTCCTGCTGACAGAATATGACACGTATGAATGCCAGTGCCGAGTGTACACCTGGTAACATAGTTAAAAAACATACATCCCCGCTCATTAGTGGTAACAGAGTAGCAACATTTAACACCTGGAATAGTTAGCTTTGACTATCTTGCCTGTGTCTACCCAGGGTGCCTCCCTGTAACCCTGTCACTCACTATATTGTAGTGGGCCTAATGTGGCTCGCAGCCCAGTAACAAAATGGAAATATTATGCGGCTGAGTTTTATACCATCTGCCCTCCTGCAAAAGTCCTTAACTGTGACAGGAAATATTTAGACAACAAGATCAGCTCTGTTGAAATCACAGGACAGATGGGGCCAGACAGAGTTGCGGACAGAGAGGAAGAAAGAGAAACAGACTGTTGCACAGTAGGATGTGAACTGACCCCTTATGAAACTCTTATGTATTGGCCAGCTTCGTCTGGTTTATTTTCAAACAGAGCTATTTTATATATTTTCAAAACTTTGTCCTTTTAACCCATTTATCCCCGTCATATTTTCTGTCCCAGAGAATATGCAGAGGCGCCAACACTGGGGGTTTGTGATCTTAAAAGAGGACTTCCACAAAGTCGCGGGACACACACGAAACAGATCTGAAAAAGAATGGATAAAATAAAAATGTCAAGACATCCTGGATCTTACATTTCTCATGATGCAACCAGCCATCTCTTTGTTTGCCTGCTAAATGCAGCTTTCATCTCCATATCCCAGTTTGTGCCGCAGGCTTTCTGTTATAAATCTGTAGTCTTCAAAGTCCTAAGCTGAGATGTCATGGTTTTTATTTGTTTGTTTGTTTGTTTTTTACTTTGGAAAGCTCCCACAGAGCTTCAGAGGACATCATAAAACTGTTTTCATGGACTAAGTAGCTCTCCCTATGGTGAGTAAACTGACCTTGATGTGTAAAATTGGTGGATAATCTCCTTATTGTTTCGTAGCAAAAATCTGAATGATTTTCTTTTTCATACATGTTTGAAAAAATTACATTGTTATTGTAGTATGTGAGGAAATGTAGCCTGTTTCTTTTCTCAGAGAGGTCAGGGGTCAGGAGCTGAACAGCATCCCTGAAGCTAGTAGAAACTTTGTGTGTCTCAGATCTATTCTACAGGTTGTGCGTATGGAAAATGTTCATGCTGGAAAGGTGACAAAATAAGCATGATCAAATCAGTCAGTACAGACACTAAACATGCTTGATTTTTGAGTTTAGATTCTCTGTTCCCTCCATGACTATGTTTACATGCACAAAATATTCAGTTTTTTGCTGTTATTTACAAAAAAAGACAATATTTGTTCTTAACTGTTAACATAGCTAATTAAGATGAAGATTCCACTTATATGCCTGTTTACATGCAGCAGTGTGTACTCAAATAAACTTGCCCTAATATGTTGTTTATCATATCAAAATATGGAAAAGTGGGACAGCTGATGTTGGAGGGCCCGCTCTCTCTAGAGCAGAGAATGGGCCCTTGCGAGTGACTCAACTTGCCACCTCAGAAATACCAAGTGCTCAAAGAGGAACACATGTAAAAATACAAATGCTGTTATCTGCTATATATGCCCTCAAGGAGGAAAACCCATTTTCGTCAGTGTTCCTTTTTTTCTTTTGTGACATTAACTATAAAAACTATCAATACACTATTTTTTAAATCTATTTAATAATAATTTATTTGGTATTTGTGATTGGTAATATGTATGTAGCTGTTGTCCAAAGTCAGTTCTGTATTTGATTATGTAACGATACTATAAAATATAAGATAGCTGTTTAGCTGCAAAATCTGGCACAAGGGCCCATCATAATAGTGTTCACTGGGCCCATCCACACTACTGTATGCCATTGAGTGGCGGACTTATTCAGCCTCCCTCTTTCATTCTTGCAACCACCTTCTTGAATATGTCAGCGCTACAATATTTCCATAAATCCAAAAACCTCTAATATCAAAGTCTTTCATAAGGTTTAAAAGTAGGTGTGTTTCTCCCTCTGACCTGAAATATGAGCGTTTCTTTTGCATCTTCCCACAGCCTTGCAAACTAGCTGGTTTGTGTACAATGCATCCCCTGACAAAGCTGACGTGTGTCACAAACTGTGGTAAAAACCCCAGTCTAGACACATAGTCTGAATGGGCTGTAAACTGCTTCTAAAACTAGAGTCATACCATCATATTCCACATTTCTCAAACAGAAAATGCTACATTCAGAAAAAGGCCTAATGCAGAATATCAAAACAGAATATGTTTTTTATGTGACCTGTATCAAATTTGAAATAATAGCAAAAAATGAGTGTGCATGTAAACATAGTCAGTGTAATGCACAAAGGAAATAGAAGAGTTGATGGTCAGACTCTTTGAAATACTCTTGTAAAAAAAGGACTATAATTAAATAAAAGTCATGGCTTTCTCTGCCTTTTGGTGAAGATCAAGTGCAGTATAATTAAATCAAAGTTATATTAGTATTGAATATAACACAGGAGTTGTTTACTGTTAATATGAAATGACAAAGTATATTGATATCTTGCACACTAATTGCAAAAACAGTACCCTATAAAGATCTGGAGGACCATTTGAATCAAGTGAAAAATCACTACATCCCTGTTAACACACTCCTCACACAATATTAGCTCTTTGTCAAATCAGTGATTTATTACACGATACAAATGTGGAGTTGCATCGTTTGATAAAATGTGATAAATGAACTGCTGCAAGACGTCCAGACACAAAAGCTCATATCTTATTCAGCACACTCCGTCTCAGCTGTGACTCAAGTATTTCCAGCAGCGCTCAGGTCCACTATTTAAGTGTTCATTATCACCGAGCCATACGTCAGTGGAATAACAGAGCAGGAGCGTTTATTTTCTCAGCTCCCTCCATTCATCAATCCAGTGTACCCCTGCTACTGCATGAACCCTCGTGTCACATGTGTTTAACAGCACGTCCTGTGTGTTTCCTCCATGTGGAGTAATCAAAGCAGTTGATTCAGACGCTTAAGACAGTGTTTGGGTCCTAATCAGACTGCAGGAACTCCCGCTCTGTCTGTGGTTTAGACACATAATAATCCCATGTCAGTCAGATATGTCTGTGCAAACACACTTGCTGCTTTCATAAGCCCCCTTCGGCCTTCCACACACATAAACAATCGTCTTCTTTTTTGTCTGTCCAACTCTGTCTTATGTCTCGCATACATTACAAACACACATGCACATACGGGAGCAGTGGCGTAAACCTATTTCCACCTGTTTCTGATTACTCTAATTGGCCAGTGAGGTTGAGGAAATGTGTGACAGCTGAATCTGGGGTAGCAAAACTCACCCCCGGTGAAAAATGAGTGGAAAACTAGGAGAGCACCGAAGTGAGAGAAGTCATACCAGCGTTTTGAGTCAGGGTTCGCTCCCTTTGTGTGTGTGCAAGACTGGTTAAGTTTAGTCTGTCTTATGTGTGAATCATCCATTCTCTCACTCTTTCTTGAGAACACACACACACACACACACACACACACACACACACACACACACTGACTGACTCACTGTGTGAGGCCAAGTGTGAGGCTGGATAAATGAAGCACAGAGGCGGTGAGACAAGAAGCCATCTCGAGCCAGACAGAATCAATCAATCACACTCCAAAAGCTGGTACCATAGAAGCCTTTTCCCAATGATGCCCTTTCACCACAATGAAAACAGATTCATTTTGTTGAACTGAACATCAATGGGGCTGGAGAGAAGCCCAAGTGGCCATTCACCCACACGTAAGGAGATATAGAGGGCGGCTTATGGAGGTAGCTGTGAAATCTGTGAGAAGGGGGCATGAAGAGGAACGTTGCATGGTCCTGTAGAACTCAGACATTAGAGATGGGAGTCATGCTTCACTTTGCTGATTCATATCATTTTGCTTAGACCTTTTAGTCACAAATCCACTGAAGAAATCTGTCAAGGGAGGGGTGCTGAGAATACAAACTTGGAGGCTTTAAAACAAGACAAAGGGCCCTGTTTAAACAATCTACAGTGCATGGACTTGTGTCATACATGTGCATTTAGGGTATGTCCAACTCCACTTTTGCAAGTTAAACAATACATCAAGTGGACACAAAGTAAGGTGCAGGGGGCAGAGGGGTTGTAGCCCCTTAAATAGTCATTGTGTGTTTTGGGCATAACATGAATTCAACCAATCAGAGTGTCATCTTCCATTCCCTTAAAAGCCAGGTGCACCTGCCTGTAGTGCACCAAATGCTGGCACTGCAATTTACATGGCAGATTCTGCAAACTGGAGAAGCGAATGGTTCTCTGCTGAGAGTAGCAGTATTGTATCTATAGCACATATCGTGGGACATTTAAGCAGCAAAACTAAAAACTGTAGTTATAAATTTGACCGAGGAAAGAGAACTAAACTTTTAGCTTCTAAAATAATCAACACATTCACACATCGCATGTGTAAATATGCACAGCGTCTCTCTTAATGAGGAGTCTGCTGTGGAGCAGTAGCAGACAGCAACTCTGTAGCTCTGCTCTGCTCTCTGCTATGTTCACATTTTAGAGAATGTAAATAATATTATGATCCATGGTAAATTATACCATCATCCAAGCATCCTGTGTGTGTAACAAGCAGAGTGTTTGCCTGTTGTGAACCCGCCTTTGTATGTGCATCTTACTATCCGGATAATGTGCCCTGTAAATAGCAATAAAAATACTGCGCTATTGACTTTACACCAGGTTTTTGTTGGTCAGTGGTGCAGTCCAGTGGTATGAGGTAGTTATGACGGGCCCCAGTGCACACTATTATGATGGGACCGATAGTGTACGCTATCGTGTACATTTCGTCTCGTCACATGTTTAGAGACTTGACACTGTATAACATTAACATACATATTACCCAGCAATCATTATTGCATATCTGTATATTGCAAAAAATACCAAAGAAAATAAGAAATTATTAATTTGATTTAACAGTATTGATACTTTACTATGGTCTATTTGTAAAGTATCAATACTGTTAAATCAAATTAATGGTCTATTTGGAATAAGCATACAATTTTGTTATAGACGCTGTTGACTATTTTATAAAAAATAAAAATGACAGAGAGGGCACATACTGTATAACAAATGGCACTGTTTTTGATTTAATGAAAATTCTTCTTTGAACACACGCATTGACAAGGTGGCAATCACTCATAAGGGCCCATTCTCCACCCAATACACTGTTGGAGGGCCCACTTTCTCTATGGGCCCACCCACCTCACGGCCCCCAGTGCAACTACACTGCCTGCACTCTCCATATTTATGCCTCTGGTGCAGTCACTTTCTGCTGCCTCAAAATAGCAATGCGCCAACAGTGTGCCTGACTACATTTTATTTTAAGACCTCCATGCCCATGGGTGCACGTGCATTTGCTACAACAAGGGTGCTGGTCTTGCAGGCCACTTGCAGGCAGCGCTTTGAGCTAAATGCTATCAGTATGCTAACATGCTGATATTTACTTAAAATGCTGGTTATACTACCATTTGCTAATTGCGAACAAACACAACGTACAGCTAATAAGGCTGATGGCAGTGTCATTAGTTTTGCAGACAGTCATTAACCAAATTATTGGACAAATAAAATTTGAATTGATGACAACTTTAACAACAACTTAAGGATCAGCAAAGGCATAATTAGGTAGGCAGCCTACTGTCTGGGCACCATAAAAGCAAATTTGTATTTTCAACATTTTATCAGTTCAACATTTCATGAAAAGATGTGTGACTGAAATGTCCAATTTCAGGAGGCCTTGCAGGACTATGATACATTGGGTGTAACTGTAGTTCCATTGGGCTTGTAGCAGCTCATATTTGTACACATAGCAGTGACGCAGAGACAAACACATGAGGTTAAATGACTCCTGATACATCAGAAGACAGTGACTCACGTAGGTAGACATTTACCTGTAGACGCATACATACACTAATAACCCAAACAGTCTTTGGTGGTGACAACGAACCAGACCCCTCATGTTCAGTATCATCTCTACCTGGGAGTATCAACCCACAGTGATGAGATCAGCGATGGTTTCCCTTAAAACAGGATGACTGAGTGTTTCTCTGGAGTCCCCTCTGTCTGGGATGGATTTGTCTGTCTGGGCCGGCTTGTGCAGGGTCACCTGGGGGTTGTGTAAATACACGCTCACGCTGGGTGGGATGGAAGCTCAAAGGGATTTTCCATGACTCGCCCCGGTGAATGAAGCGTGCCTTGCCAAACAAATGCATCATCCTCCTCCCCAGTCGCAGCCGTTTAGGTAGCATCGCCAGGGAGTTGGAAGTTTTCCTTTCGATTCATCTTTGTTGATGCTGCAACCCTCCGAATTTCTGTCACGACAGCATTAGGTTTCCATATGATGTGGTTGTTTGTTGTGATGGTGATTCTTTCCTACTGATGTCATCTGGAGCGGGGCCATAGGGAGCCATTTAGTATCTCTGTTTTTGGAATAAATGTTGCATTGAAATAAAGCATCAAACTTGCCAGAAGCACTTCCTAACCACATTATCTTACACTGCATAGCTGCGGTCAGGAATGTAAACTATTGCGTCTTTATGATGCAATTTATCATCATAACATTTTAATATATCATAACGTGGTCACTGCTGATTAGCAGTAGCAGCAGTAAAGCAACAAGGGTGCTACACTTAAATATATGCAGCACTCTCATCTGACTTTTCCACTATTAGAAGTGTGTTTGATCGAATTTATTCAACTAGAGACAGACTTCTCTTATGCAATATGTCCCCTTTTGAAGATTCATCTGCAGCACCTGCTGTCAATGTGAATTGCATATTTGGACAAAACACTCACACTCCATCTTGTACTCTGTCACAGGGAGTCCAACAACAATATTGCATGTTTCTCTAATGGCTCCCACCAGGAGATGAAGCTCATAAATAATCATCTCCCTCACTTTGTTTACCCCCATCTGCATCTCCGCAGCGACAGGCGCGTTGCCAACATTATTCCTCTCACTACCACATTGACGTGAGTGAATATTAATACATGATCTCAAAATCAGACATAATGGATCTGATTTACGAGTTTTAGACCTCAGTGTCGTTCCGGGCACGACGTGACCCAGCCCCAGGCTCCAGAAACTTCTGCAGAAATAGAGAAGTGATTCATGCAAAGCTTCACTCAGGGAGTTTTTACATTTTGTTCTTTTTAATCTCGTGTTGCTCTTCATGACTAGATGACAAAGTGCTGAAAGATAGATGCTCTGTAGAGACGTAAATCTCCTTTTCTCTCTCCCGTACACTTTGTTACTGAGAAAGGCGTCCTTCAACTCATCTTCGACTCATAATACTTTCACTGCACTTCACCAAGCTCTCTGTTAGTTTAGGCCACTACATTAGACAGATGTCAACCCTTCTGACATAATGGATGGATTACTGAGCAGGCTTACCAGGCACAGACCCAGGGGCCCAAAGTTTCAAGGGACCACCTGGCCTTCACCTGCAAAATGTAATTCAAAGAGACACGAACTGACCTGGCAGAGACTAAAAATAATTGTGAAGAGACACAAAACAAAAGAGATGCAAAACAGCTGCAAAGAGACACAGAAAGACTCACAGAGGGAGGAAGAACAACAACAACAAAAGATGCTACACTATAAAGTCTGTGTCTTGCTATAGGAAAGGTGGTGGGGCCTTCTGTATGTCTGTGCCCAGGGGCCCAATGTCCGCCCATGTCTAACATAGTAAATGCATGACATCATGATGAATGTATGCCCCTGATGGATGTCTGTTTTTGTAGCTTGACCCACAACAAGGCTCTGGTTAGCAAGGTCCATTTGTCATGACCTTTTATGTGTGTGGTTATCCCCTGTGAATACTTACTGACACCGGACACACAGCGCAGTTAAACAACCCCACTATTTACAGATTAAGTTTCACAAACGACATACAGCACACAAGTGACCCGTCTTAGTTATTCCATTCATCACACAAACTCTGATAGAATGCATCAAATGTTGCTGGACTCTTTGAGGAGGGGAGATTATCCCTGACCCACTTGTTGTATTTAGTGCTTCCAGCATCATTATCATTAAATCACAGACATGTGAAGTGTGCTGGCCAGAAGTATTTCCTGTTTGTGATAGAATCCATTTATGAGAGCTTGAGATCTTGCAGAAGCTTTGAAACTGTCACTATAAGGACACCAAGCCTGCCATCTAGTGCTGTAAATCTGGTACTGCAACTTCTTTGGCTTTTGTTAAACAGAAAACTCGGAAATTGACTAGAGACATTAAAAACAGTTTGCATATTTATGGAATGTATGGAACAGCTTCATTTCTGCTTTGGGTCTAACTGTGGCAGTGTAATTACTTTCAATCCATAATGTTTTGAGTGTGTGTTTCTCCCTTTTTCTGAATTTACTTAAACTCCTGTGAGCTCCAGGTGTGTAGGAACAGTTGGAGCAACATCCTTATATAAGATAATGCCTTACAACAACAACATATGTTTGCACAGGGGGGCTAGCAGAGAGTAGGGAATAATGCAAGGGAAGTAATTAAGATCTTCTCACAAGATGCAACCGTTTATTACACTGAAATGAAGCCAGAAGTCGGGGGTTTAAATGTGTATGTTTGTCTTAAGTATTAATCTGCTTTTCGTGCAACAACTCATATTCTCAGGCTCATTCCATGTCTGCCTCTGCTAATGAACAAAAAGCTTTATTGCCCCTTGAGGGACGTTGCATTGCCCAGTGAGCCTTATAAAACATCTCAGACATAAAAAGTAGACATGCAAAGCCATTAAAACACATCAAGACTGCATTTTTTTTTTGTTTGTTTAAAAAGGCAAATGAGGAGAGTGAGGCTGATCTCCAAAGAGGTCAAAGGTCGGGTTCAGCTTCAGGACAAACCTCCCATCTCTGGAGGAGACTCAACTTTGATATCGTTATCTCCACAGCAAAATGCTGTCAGTATGAAATTATAGATTACTGATCGTCTTCTGAGTGAAGGTGGTGTGAAATGTTTGCGTTGTACTAAAGAAAATATGCCATGAACTGAAGACAGTAGGCTGTATTTACATAACATTTGCTGTACTTTAGCCATGGTATCATTTTGCTATTATTGCATGTTATCATTGTGCTCCATACCATGTGATTTTGGTCTGGAGTCACATATATTAAATGAAATTAAATCTAAGAAATAACATTCACATTTCTTGATATGTCCAAGACGTCAAACGTGATTACTCTCCGGTGATGACTTACAAGTGTGAGTTCCCTCTGCAGGTCAGTCTGCATTCCTCTGGCTCAGAGTTTCGTGACGTGGCAGAGGGGTAAGGTAGACTTTATCTCACTCTGAATTATCGATCTTACTCTTTAGTGCCATATTTACACCCGAGCTCAGAGAGGTGTGGTTCACTCAAGGAGGAGTGTTATACATCAACACCCGTAAAAACATATCACATACTGGAAGGTACAGTAGGGCTGTGGAATAAATCTTATTTTAGCCTCCATGTGTCTTCAGATAGCTCAACATGTCTGCATTTTCTGCTAAAGTGCCGACAACAGGATACAAGTTGTAGAGAGAAATAACACATTTTCATTTGTTCTGCTGCCAACCGTGCGTGAGTTCTTTATCAACTTTTTATTTATTATGGAATCATGTGGAAAATGGCAGGTTTTAAGTAGAGACAGACTTTTATTTATTTTTGTAGTTTCCAAAGACATTAATTTCTCATTCACATTCTATCCAAAATAACACAGAATAAATCACATTGTAAGCAGTGCACAGAGCGAAAGAGCCACATGCAAACATGCCTCTAAATATTATAATCATTTGACATGAAATATGAACTTGTATAAAAAATCTTTTGGAATTGCATCCAGTGCATATCAATGTGCATACATGCTAAAATGTAACATTACATCTAATTATTGCTTAGCTATAATTCAATCTAATTAGATCACAGTAAAAAAAGCAGTGACTCCCAGAAATAGGCAAATTAAGCCGTGGGTGGCGCTGCTTCTCGAGTGAGCGGACAGGGAGGACACTGTGATGGTGATTCCTGGCCTACAGAGATCACAGTTTGTACCACAGTAGTAGCAGGAGTTCATGTTGTGCAGAACATCTGAGTTGTATGTCCTTTTTGCTTTTCTCGCTGTTAAATGGGGGAAAAAATCATATGATATTATAATCATGACATGACACCATGTGTATATCACTGTAAAATCATACCGGCCTGTAGTGGGCCTTTTCCAGTCCAACACAAGACAAAGCAGACTTTAATTAACTGAAAGTGCACTCACTGGGTTCATAGTAGTCATAAACCTGCACCACTGCGTCCTGTACGTGGGCCACTTTGTAAACTCTGATGATTGGTAGTCTGATGCAAACCTCTGACTTGTTAAGCTGCAAATGGGACCAGAGAGGTGAATGATGACATGTAGTAAGACACAATATACTGTACAGTGGCATTTACTTATTTTACTTTTATTACTGATACTGTATAAGTATCTGATATAGGGAATCATTTTTTCTATTAAAGGTCCCGTATTGTACAAAGTCAGATTTCCATGTCCTTTTTTTATCATAAAGCAGGTACAGGTGCTACATAGATACTGTGAAAGTATGAAAAAAAAGCCCGTATTCAGAAACGGTGCCTTTAATCAAGCCGTCAGGACTGCCGTGAAGTTGTGATGTCACAACTACCAGGCTTTTATGAAGGTAGAAAGTCTTGCCTGACTGCAATGACAGAGTTTGGCATGAGGAGTCTGCGTTTGAAAATGACACACAAATAACACATATTTGGTTTTTGAAAATTAATTCTGCTACCTCTAGACTCAACTTAAACTGCTCCATGCAATTAATATATAAAACTGAAGTAAAATAATCCCCCACCAGAATATGCCTATACTTGGCTGAGATGGTTGACAAAATAAAACTACAATGTGGCTAGAGCTGCCCCCAAACTTAGAAATTTCCTTGTCGACCAATAGTCGTCATTTAGGGCCATTAGTCGACTAGTCACCTACATGTTTACAATATAAAGTTAATTAGTAAATGATATATTTTGGGCGGGACAACACAACGGTTTGAGTCCAAGGTGTGAGAAAGAATAGTATCAGTAACATTGTTAACACTGTGCTACATTACAGAGAAATACAAAACCGTACTAATGAACCTTCATTAATATAGGCCTATATTTTATCTACAAGTGCACGTCACACACTGAGCGAGCCTCCTGTTAATGACGCTGTCGGCAAAGCAGTAATGATTGTGCTAATGGGCATGTAGCTACTGACATGTTTCAGATGATACGTCATGTCTGTAGTCGACCAATGAAGATGAGTTTACATATCACCTTGGGTTCGTCCTTCACCTTCTCAAAATGATCCCACACTTTGAATTTCCTTACTCAACTGTTAATGCATGACCACGAGATGACAATATAATGAAACACTTACTGAATTTAGGTAGAGGTTGACTTTCTCTGGAAGTATCTCCACCTTTCTGATAAGATCTCTTGGGGCAGCAGCTCCAGGTGAGAGACTGCAACCACTGAGCATGCCAACATCCAATATAACCATGCCCGTCTGAGATATCACCTGGTTGTTCTTTAACCTAGAGAGGACAAATGTATGATGCATGATGATACGTCTTAAATACAGCCATATTTCACATTAAATGTTAATGTGAAATACATTTATCTGTGTTGCAGTACTTACCTCATACATATAGATAACAGCATGTGATCAAGGTCCTTTTCCACGTGTACATCTAATGAGAAAGCCTCCTCATCGTTGCCGTGCTGGAGGTTCTGTGAAAAAGCTCTGCTCTCCAGGTTGTAAAAGATATTCATCTGGACGGATTCATGGAGATGTATAAAAATGTAAAAGCTCAGATTTAGTGGCAAAGAGCTAAAGTTTACTGTACTGCCTGATCTCCCAGCAAGAGATTATATGAGATGATTAAGTGCAAATGCCTCAAGGTCGCAAAAATAGTATCTGTTATATAAATCTCATTCCATAAAGCAAAAATGAAATAAAGATTAAATCTCTGTATTTGTTTACTTGTTTCAACATTTAAGTTTTGAGTCACGTCGGGATAAAACATGATATGTTGAAGAGGGGGGGTCTGGAAAAAAAGACAACAGCTTGTAATCTTGAACATGGTGAAAAGATTAACCTCTCACCAGGGTCCTCCTCCTCTCAGTGATATTATCTGGAGGCACTAAATGCAGACATGACTTCAAGCTACAGTATATATTCCAGATGTTAATTGCTGGGAGTCCTTTATCATGCTGCATTTGCATTTCGCTGTTTTAGTTTAGCATTAACAATGCAGCACATTGTGCCGGGTGAAGCTATCATGCACAGCTGCCACGTTCAATTTATTCTGGTCATGCTCCAGCTGTTACACTTCCCTTTATGTTGATTGGATATATTGGAGGTATGAAAACATCTCTGCATTGTGGGGGGGTTGTTTGGTGTTGTTGTGTTACATTTTCCTTAGACCCGATGGGTCTAGCAGAACTCATATTAAAGCTGCAAACTGTAGTTAACAGTTAATAACTGTAATGTCATGAATGTACAGCGCAGACAAAGAAAGACAGTAACAGTGTATAGCTGTACCTGGAATACTGCAAATCCTCTTCCTTCCATGTATATATTTAGGTTTACATCTCTGTCAGCATTAATCTGAAAAGACAAAATCAAAGGTGAAAATAAAGAAAGTCCAGGATGACATGGTGGTATAGTAAACACAACATCATACAAAATATTCAATATATCAAGCATGCAACAAGCGTGGGAGTCCATCTTGGTTTATTACCTCACGGGTCTGATACATCAGATAGTTGCTGGAGTTGATGTGGAAAAGAGACACAAATGAAGACGCTGGGTCAGATAGTCTGAGCCTTAGGTCGATGGCGTTGGCACCACTGAAGGCAGCGTAACAAGCCAGAGCCTGGAGGGCAACTATTGTGTCCTGAGGAAGAAAAGAGGCAACAGGTCAAAACACCTGCATCTGGATTCATTCTGGATCACCTTATATATATGTCTTTTTTCCTCACAATCAATTTTTGCAAATTTTTGGCTACTTCCAACAAACTGGTTTTACTGTATTTACCAGCTAAAATATAAATTTCCTAAGCAACAAATAAGGGTGGAACACAGGGATACCCAACTTGCTTTGCCTGAGGATCATTTTGCAGAAATGACAGGGGGTGAGGGGCCAATTTAAGGAAAACTTCACCCACAAAATGGCAGTTTTCTGTGAAGGCATGCAAGAAAAATAAAGCTTTCTTCACAAATTTAAGTTAACACGGCATGACTAATTGATTTACAAATGGTCATTTGGTGGGTGAAGTGTTCCTTTAGAGCCTTGTCTCACTCTGTAGTTGTCGAAATCAAGCGCTTGGGCAGTGACTTGCTGCGCCAGAAACCAACTAAAAAGGTGTCCTTTAAAGTCGGCATGATACGCAGCCTGTTACCATTACAGTTTAATGGCACCCGGCAGCATTAGTGGGAAACATGGCAGGACGAGGACAAAAGTTAAGGTGGGGGATGTCCGAGTCGGGTGGGTGGGAGTGATGGTGGATTGGTACAACAAACACCAATCTTCACCCGAGAGAGCAGTATTTGTGTCTCGGAAGATTCTAAAGCCAAACCCTGTTCTTTTTTCCTAAACTCAACCATGTGTGTTTGCTGTTGAAGGAAAAAAAAGATGTTGATTTGCGTTTTGCGGCAGCAGCCCTGTGCAGGTCAGGTGTACGCAGGGGTGTTTCTAGATTTGAAGGACGTTCAGGGCCCAGCCCAGACCTCTGTCAGCTCTCTTATGGATTGTGGCATCTTATTTACATTCAAAGTACAAAAAATCCCAATTGGAATGAATGTATTTTTGTTGTGAATTACAAAATTGTTGGCGGACCACCTGGCACCTTATCGCAGCCCAGATTTGGCCCATGGACTGTAAGTTGAGTATCACTAGTGCAGTGTCACCTGTGTTGTCCCGTAGCCTCCTAGATGGTTTCTCTGCTTGCTTAACCATTTCAAGAGCGCAATGCCCGCCACCAAGCGGCCACGCCGATAAAAAGCCAGCAGGACATAAGAAGTCATCTCGATCTGCGCCGAGCGCGGCTGCCAGTCATGTGACTCCAGGCCGGCTGAGGATCTCCACAGCATGACTCCATCTTTGGAACAGAATGACAACATAAGTAATCAATATGAGCTTGTATACATACTGTTCTTCCAGTGTTTTTTTGCTGCACATAAAAAACATCTAATTGATGTTTTTTGTTGCTGCAGCTCTTGTTCTTCTGGATTAAAGGAACCTTTGAAGTCCCGGTTCAAATTTTGCAAAAGGTTTGAAATCTCACCCACTGCACAACCAAAACAGTTGTAGCACTTGACAAAATGGTGGCACAGTACAGTTGCTCACTTGACAATGGTCACTTCACTCTCTGATGCCAGAGAACCAATTCTGGTAAATTCAGATTGAGGTGGTGCTAAATTAATAATCAAATACTTGTAACTCTGAAATAGTTCATTAGTTAGTATCTGATAAGTCAAAATGGAACAAGACGACTAAGATATGTTCATACCATGGCAGTTTTACAGAACGTAACAGCTGTTTCTGGTATCAACAACAATAATAAGACAAAGAAGCTGTAAAGGTGACTTTTGCATTTCTTTAAAATAAATAAAACATTAATAAATTACCTCTGTAGTCCGCTCTCCTGCTGAGCTGATCCAGGGCAGTGTCAGCCACAGGACTATTGGCCAGAGCTAAAGCATAGGCTACCAGACACAGGCTGTAGTTACTGACCACTCCAGTGGACACTCTGTCCTCCAGGTACTTCTGGGCCAGGGATACATTGCCTGAGTACATGTCCTTCACCCAGAGGAAGCAGACGAAAGAGCATTACTATCAACTTTTTCCTCATGTACTTTACATGCTGCGGTTTACTTTTGGTGTCAATGGTATGCTGATAGATTTTCGATGTAATGAGTCCTCAGGACCCATTTGTGGTCTTTTGAGAGGGTCCCAAATAAAACTTGTTTTCTGACAAATAAGTGCTAAACTCATGTAACTAAACTCATGGACATAAAACAAATTAAATCTCAAATCTGAAAATGTTATTTACAAAACCATAGAGTGTAGGCCATATGTATCTTTATAGTCTATGTTCAAAACATAAAAAATGTCACATCTTGAGCTGGTTATAGAGAGCACCAAAATCATCTCCCCAGTATCAAGTGAAGCAGAATCAGCTTTATTGGCTATTCTATGTGTGCACATAGAAAGCATTTAACTCTAAATCAAATACGATATGATTGTTATATGATGTGATAACCCATGAAAATTTTAAATAAACTACTGTGAACATTCAATAATTTAATATTCTAAGAAATAAATTGTTTTTCTTTCTGAGAAGAGTTTTTTTTCCTTTGAGCTTATTGTAGTTAAAGTGAAGTGAACTAGACTTCAAAACCTCCTCTTGGCTCTGTTTTCAAGCTTTAGAAAATCTAGTCCATGACGATGCAAGTCCCTTTGGTAAAGCCTGATTCAATAGCAAAGAGTCCTGCAGAGAAAGTTCTTGTTCCAGCACTGGCAACAACTGCCTAAACTGCAAGGCAACCCAAAAAAGGAAGATGGACATATCAAACAGAGAGTCAATAAATAAATGAAACAAAACATGTCGATATCAGCAAAGCATTTCAGCCTTCTGCTAACGGAGCCAAAGGTTCACGGCTGCAGCTTCAGGTTTACATTTATGTAGCTAACGTTAACTGTAGCATTGAATCACAGTGTTTCCTCCACCTCACTCCCCGATGCTACAGACCACTTCGCTGGTTGGAGAGCAGGCAGCAGCTCTGGAGATGAACCCCTGATCAGTGGCCGCAGCAACTCGAATCCAGCCAGTGCAACCGGACCAGACTAGTGCAGACCAGATGGCGCCAACTGCTGGATCAGCAAACTTTCTGTTGCTGCCGTTACACAGGTCAGGCCCAGTGCTGTCACTTGCCACCAGCCTACTGTGACACCTGGCACTGGGTGGTTTGCACTGGTCAAGTTCAAGCCATTGCAGCCACTGACTAAAGTTTGGGAGCTGCTGCCCGCTCTACTCCCTTCAAAACAGTCCGCAGTGGCAGGAATCTAGGAGGTGAGACCGGAGGGTGGCTAGCTAGCTAATTCTTGTCTCATTTGTGGTCTCATAAGGAGAGAATGGGCAAGGAGGGGCTGAGCAAATGTGCTACGTGCAAATAAGTCAATATGGTAAACACTAGGTTACTGTATAAGGTGCATGCATATGCCCGTGGTCGTCTGGTGGGAGGGGCTTAGGACAGAGAGGGTAGAGGTGGATTATTAATTTTTTTTTGCCTTTTCTAGATTTCTGCCTACCTCAGCCTTGAATGTTAAATATACAACAGTTTACCATTTACACAATAACAAATGCAAGAATTTTGTAAAATCCCATCTTGTAACTTCCTCTGCTGAAATTCACAAATTTCCCTAACTTACCACGTAGGTCTCGTCCTCCAGCAGTGCCATCAGTACGTAGGCAGTGAGTCCCACTGAACCATCATCCAGTCCTCCCTGCATCTCTGTGTGGATCAACTTGCCCACCTCAATAAACGCTCCCTGGGGCCCCTGGTGTTTCAAGAGCCAAGTCATGGCCCTGGTTAAGACACTTTGGTCTACCTGCATGTAGGACTGAGCCTGAAGGAAGCACCTCAGCACAAAGGCTGTCAACCTGAGACCACAGACAGGAGAGGGAACATCAGAGGCAGAGAAAGTGAAGCATTTTTTTAATTAAGTGATGATGGAGCAAAATAAATTGACTTAATTTATGCAACACTGCTGATTGTTTGCCTCCTATAAGAGTGTTACCATTACATTGACGACCTACCATATGCTGCCAGAGGTGTCGCTGGCTCCAAAAGCACTGAATGAGCCATCTTCTCGTTGGTAGGACAGTTGTCTCTGATAACCTTACCACAGAAAACAAGGACGAGTTTACAACACCATCCAAAAAAGCACCTCTCAGAAGTAATGGAGCACATAAATTAACTTCGCCCATACATTATACTGTACACAGTACATTTACTGTAATTCAGCAGGTTACCTTCCATCATGTAGCCCAAAGCCTTGCTCCTGATCTCTTTGTTGTCCTGGACTGACTTGTCCAGGTACTGGAGAACATAAATACTTGGAGCAAAGTGGATCATGTTCTGCTCCCCACAACCAAGAGGCATCTGAACCAGCGAATCCAAGTTGCGGATGGCCAAGATATCACCTGTGTAAAGCAATACAAGAGGGAAGGAGCGAGGATTTAACTGCTGCATTCATGAACATCTTGTGCATAATTTTTTTTCCTGAAAGTGTACCACCTGGTCTCGCCCCACTGTGCTGTGATAGGCTGGCACTAGCCCTAAGCATGACCTCTTTGCCCTAACCCTAACCCCCTTATAGCCGTTAATATTTAAAATGGGTAAAATCTTGTTTCACGTAGAGCAGCGTGCAGCACATTGATTCATTCAACATCACCTTTCTCTCTCTCTCTCTCTCTCGCTCTCTCTCTCTCTCTCTCTCTCTCTCTCTCTCTCTCTCTCTCTCTCTCTCTGTTTATCATGAGACACGCCCACCCCACCTCCTGCTGTCTCCCGACTGATGTAGGAGTGTGAGCTCAGCCCTGTGGACAGTTGGTGAGAGTTCGCCCGCACACACAAAGTGACAGGGATAACTGTTAGCATCACACTGTTAACATTGCCTAACAGTTATTAACAAGTCAAGCTGTTTTGGTGTCAGAGTAGCAGATGTTGAACTGATCAATTGTCAACTCCAGGGACTGTCCTTCAGCACTGCATCATATGTGGAATTTATACTTGTGCGTCAGCTCTATGCAGACCCTACACTATACGCTACGCACGTGGCCTACGCCGTTGTGAGCATTTATACTTCTGCGTGGTGTGTCTGTGTTCCTCTGCAGTTACACCTCCAAAACACAAGCTGGCGGCTGAGTTTCTGTGAAGTGCTGTAGAGTTGAGTTGATTCAAAACACTCCCAAAACACACTTAAAACATGACCTAATAGAGAAAGTTTCAAACACAAGTACACAAATTGGCTTCACTAAAACTCACTGCATTCACAGACAAAGCACTTGTCTTTTGCTGGACACATTTTCCCCACAAAAACAACATGCTAATGTTATTAGCACAAGTGTATGGCATTTTACATTGTATAAATTAGCCTAGCGACTCAGACATTTCCTCTACTCACATGAAGCCAGGGACAACAGCAACATTTAACAAAGGTGAAGTTACAAAATTCTGCTCCACATGGTTCACTGACAAAACAACTGTCTTATACTAAACACGTTTTCCAAACAAATATAGCATGCTAATGTTATTAGCACAAGCCTATAGTGTTTTACATTGTATAAATTAGCCTAGCGACTACCAGAGTTTTCTCTACTCGTATGAAGCCAGGATAAATCACACACAAGACATAAAATGCTATTTTTGTGGAGGCTTTATTGTCTTCACAATTTATTGTTTCTTATCTGTGAAATAAAAGGAAATAAAAGCTTTGTTTCTACTGAGGGAAATGATTTCAGCTTACAAAAACAGACAGGAGGTCTGTGTTGCCACGACGTGTAGTTACATTTCTGGGGAGGTGCACAGTGTAGGCCCTACAGCGATGCAGAGCCTACGCTGTAGGTACAGTGTTGATTGGACGCAGAAGTATAAATCCCACTTAACCTGTGTAACTCCAGCCACAGACAGTTTGAATCTGACAAGCAAGGATGTCAGCTGAGGAGGCGGTCCTTCAGTGTGGTCCAGGACACATAAGCGTATACACTGCTGAAAGAATGTGGCCATATGCAGCCCTGACCACCTCCATATGTAGTCTGAGTGATTGGATCTCAAGATGCATTGGGTGCATTGACACCTGTACTTAGAGCTGTTTATACCAGGTGTTAATGGGCCATTATAACTTCCCACCTTTCCCCTACTTCTACATACTTCTATCAAGACATGTTACAGCTACAAGGTACGGGAGAATGGAGAGGAAACTACAGAGCACCATCACAAGCAGAAAGCTACACCCAAGACAAAGGCTCCTTCCTGCACATTTGCTTGGTGTTTAATAAAGCTCACTATCACAACAAGTACAGGAACCACACATTTGGCTGCGACTGAGGAAAATACTGAGTCTTGCTTTTCTACCATGACAAATGCCCAACATCCCTCAGCCTGAATGGAGCCAAGCCAAACAGACTGACAGCTGTTCAGAATCTGCCCGCAATAAACATTCCTGTTTGATGTCCATCGTTCCCATTTTTCAACATTCAGTACCTAAATCTTTTCAGGACATGTACCCGAGCTCAAAACAAAGGAAAATGCAGGCACATATTACACATGCCTAATTGACTAAAAGTAAACATGAAGAGCACTCAGATGGAACTGCCAGTGGCACAACAGGGGAGGACAAATGGTAGACTTACCAACCAATGCCACATGGGCCCTCTGGCTGCCCGGCACCACATCTGGTGGAAAGGAGAAGGAGACGGATCTGGAACTGTTGTGTTTCACTAGTGCCATCTCCAGGAACAGAGACTCCGAGAAAGACTGCTCAACTCCCTCAGGCTTCGGGAACATGGAAGTAATTCACTGTTATAGGATTAAGCGTATGCCACGTAGCATTTCCAAATACACTTTTTTACTGGTACATCGCATGCATATGGATACTATCCAGTGTTTCCATCATACCACACCTTCACAAGCACTTTCCAAATAAGGCTGTCGGAGGCCTCTGCAGATACGGCATCTACAGATATTTCCATCTCGCCCAGATCCGTGGGCCTTATAGGGAACAGCGCTGACGCAGAGGCATGACTCCCTAAGGTGAGTTTTTGGGCATTTACCACCGAGACATCCCCTTTGTCTGCCAAAACAAACTCGAAGGCCTCACTCTGCGCCAGCAGCAGAATGACCTGTGGATAAAAACATAAAAGAGCAAAGCGTAATCCCTTAAGACCAAGAATTTGACATTTTCCGTGTGCCATATACGACAGTGACAGATTATTAGGAGATACTAATACATCATTTACTGGAGGGGTTGTTGGAATTGAAATTAAGGACAAAAAGTAATACCTTACAA
The DNA here is from genome assembly GCF_006386435.1 of Epinephelus moara. Lineage (NCBI taxonomy): Eukaryota > Metazoa > Chordata > Actinopteri > Perciformes > Serranidae > Epinephelus > Epinephelus moara. The sequence goes on along the minus strand of NC_065519.1, from coordinate 25,350,226 downwards.
GTCAGATAATTTACGATCCTATTTTAGCCAGAATACTCCACAAATTCAGTCCTTCATACCTCTATGTTGTGCTCTAAATGGTTGATGACCTTCACCTCCAGCACAATCTCCTCCCCTCTGATGAGGTATGATGGAACATCAAGAGACAAGGAGAAATCTTTGGACACGGTCAACTGTGAATGAGAGAACATAAAACAATTTAAAAGCAACTGCGGGTAACATTTGCCATTTTTCTACACAGTGCTGGCGTTGCTGTTTGCAGAGGTGTAGTAAGAGCCTGTTGTCTGCACCTCTTCATCTAAGATTTCAATGTGGCTATTTCTGCACGTACTCTTCCTCTCTGCGGTATTAGTAGACTTATTTTTCTTGAAAAAAAAGTTCTGCTAATTTGGTAATTAACACATTTCCTTTCCTTTAAATTCCTGGCAATAAAAGTCCCCCAGTAGTGAAACGCAACAGTTCCCGATCTGTCTCTTCTTCTTTCCACTAGACAAAGAAGAATAACATCCTCTTTGCAATATAAAACAACAAGATTTGTGAGAAATACAACCTCAAATTTGAGGAAGATCACTGATACATAGACTCACAAAGTGGATACTTAGTTACCTTTTGGGGCATAGGAGTGAAACCCAAACCCAGGTTGTCTGACATGACCAGTGCAGCAGCTTTCAAAGAGGTAACACCATCTGGCACCGTTATTTCCCCACTCGTCCATGTACTGTCACTGAGAGAAATGACAGAAAAAAAATCAGAACACTGAATTTATTCAACAGGTTTTGCTACTTTACTTAAATATTTGACAATAATTGAATCATCATCACCCATTTCCAACATATGCACTCACCTAACATAAGTGTCTAACCACAGCAGGGACTCATAGGCACCCATCCAGTTGCTCCAGTACCTCTCTACCATTAGAACATCTCCTTCTGAAAACCCCAAAGAAAAGAGAGGAGAGATCAGAGGAAGCTCAAAGTGTACAAACATCTGAAGAGTGAAAATTAAATCCCATAGTACTGAAAATGTGGGACCAAGCCAATATGCTAAATGGCCACAAGAGGGACTCCAAATATAAAGTAGATGTCATATTTATCATCATACCATTGTTAGGTCCATCAGGCTGCTCTCCTTTATATAATCTGGTATTGGTCAGCATCCTAATATTACATCCCTGTGGTGTGAGAGACACAGAAAAGATAATTACATAAGAAATTACAGCTGCTGTACTCATGTTATTTGATGTAAACACCATGAAAGCCTGGGAGGTCATCAGTTCATGTATCATTAGAGTAACAGCCAGTGAAATATGGGTCAGGTCTTGGCAGGTGATGTAAGGTGTAAAACAGTCTCTGAAGATGCCCGAGGAGATCTCGCTTTTTAAAACGGTCTGTTCTATGAGATACAATACACGGCGCCAGTGATTTGGAGATGAGGAAAGGTCATCTTAAGACGGCACACTGAGGAGAAGCTTTGTTTCCTCCATCTTGCAAGCATCAATAACCCTCAGGTCCTGCACCCGACACACTAGAGTTACCAGCTCTTAGAAACAGCAGACTCATCTCCTAACAAAGCAGACAGATAGGTTACATCAAGACTAACTGGTTTAGTGGTCACACACTGAATGCCCATACAGTATCTAACTGGGAAAAATGTCCAGGAGGTATTTACAGCAGATTAAGGAGAGGGGGAAGATTGGTGCTTTGTAATTAAACTGTGAAATGGACAAAAGAGAAATGAAGCAAATCTGACATAATCTAAACAAGCGATGTTCTGAACGAGGTTCACAGGAGTTTAAATTTCAGAGGTGATATTTTGCTCTTTTGTGTAAAGAAATAAACATTTACACCTTTAGGCTCTCGCAAGTTAAAAGGGTTGTCATACCTGCTCCTCTTTTAAGTCAAGGTCAGCCCGCGGAGCGTCATCATGAGCCCCCATTACAGCGATTCCTACCTGGAATCTTGCTTCAGGAGCAGTCACGGTGAGCGTTACCGGCTCACCTGGCTGGGCTTTGTCAGTGCTCCAGCTCAGAGATACCTGAGGAAGGCAAACATACAAACATTTACAGGCATGTTCCCAAAGTATCCTGCACTCATTAGAATTAGAATACATTGAAAGAATTAAAGTACATGGTTGTGTTGGTCGATGGGTATGTGCGCCGTGTCACTGGTGACCTCTGCGTCAGAAAGGATGCAGTAGACAGTGACACATGCCTCAGGAGACCAGGACACTGCTGGTGTCAGAGAGAAAGAGGAGGAATTCTGTGTCCCAGCAGCCACCACCTGACCTCTAGAGCTCACCTGGAAATCAAACAATATATGTATTTGTTCTTTGCATTTAACCACAAAATTCTTCTAGTATTGTGTTTATAAAAAGTAATAAGCACAGGCTGGCCCATAAGCTCCTATAATGATCTTGACATTTACATTGTGTGTAGCACATTTAAGCACATTGATACCAAATAAAAACATCATGTCTGAACGCTGGCAAACACTGCTGGTTGGAGCAAATGAAAAGACAATTTCAAAACTTCCAGGAAACTAATACCAGTAATATAATCTTTACTTAAGAGCAGTGTTGGAGGCTGTGTGGGCACATAAATGCTAATCATTCCCACATCCTCTGGTCATGTAAATATAGGCAAGAATCTATGTTTAACCCAGAGATATTTTAGGTTATATGACTCCTAAAGAGAGTAACATATTGTGTCTTGGACTGATAAGAGAGGAGTAGTTTTGAGAAGCGACCTCTAACTCTGCACACAAAATTGCAGTAACTGGCATGAAATGGATGGAGCTTGGAAAGGGTTAGGGATATGATGATGTACGATTATATTACAGATCGCACTAGAAAACAATAGTGTGAATACCATGTCCAGCCGCACCCAAACAGACTGATGGGAAACAGAAAAACAATCTCAGATAATACAAAAGTTCTCAAGCACTGGCGAATTTCATATGGAAAGATATGACATTATGACATATGACATTTCAAATAGTTGAAAGTCCAGCCACATTTTTAAACTGTCCTTCATCCCCACCTCCATCTTACTACTTAATAAACAAATAAATACATCTGATGTTGATCCAGTATGTTTAGTGCCATTTTAGGAGTTGGTGATTATCAGGATAATATTGTGAATCCAAACAATTTTTACCAGGATAATCATGACATGAAATTTCATATTGTCTCAGGAATAAGGAGAAGACCTCTCCCAGAAGGACTCTATATTTCTATTTTTGGTACTATATTGTATCTTACTGATTATTTTATAGGCAATTTTAAATCTTTGTCTTTTTGTTTTATTGAATATTTAGGTGAGATAACTTATAACCCTTTAAGGAGTTTTTCATCTCACCTGCACAATCTGTTTTTTGCTGTTGTTGATGTTTTTATACCAATTGTTTTAATACTGTGCAAATACATAATACAAATACGAATACGAAAGAATAAAGGAGAAATGTATCAGCTTCACGTAAACAATAACGACACTCAAGTTATACAATTATAAAAGTTCTTCAGGACTGCAATGTCCTTCACACAGATATGCATATGCAAATGTCATTACTGCCTTAAAAATGGTTATGCTATCTGCATTATTTGATAAATTTGACCAAACATACCACAAAGTGAAGTTTAGTTGTTTGAAAGGTGCTCCTCACATCGAGCTGAAGCGGCAATCCAATCTGAAAGTTAAACATGTAATGTGAATTATGTCTTGGTTACATCATTAACAACAATTTCTGCTGTATTACTTCTGTTTCAATGTATTGTCATGGTAGAAAATATGTGTTTAGAGTTACCTGTGCAGGTAAGGTGTCAATTGGGGAGATCTGAATATATGAGCCACTAGGAGAGGAGTGGTTGTTGTAGACAGTCAGAGTCTCCTCAGTGGTCTGGAATCTTGCCTGAATATAAACACAGGATACAGAACATGTAAAAAGAAATAATCATTCAAAGCTATCATTAATCTTACTGTGCTGCTGTTTTTCCCTTAAGGAAGGTAAATGTGTTTCTAGAATCTTAGGATGTTTACTTACACTCTACTGAAGTTTACAGGTCCTCAAGTCATTTTCTTAATGGTAAACACGTGTAATCCTACTGTACTGAAACCACTCATCTTACGTACAGCGAAACTGCCGAACATGCTTCCCCCTCAGGACTAACATTCCAGGTGCTGCAACTGAAAATACTTACCCGAATAAAAAGCATCCGCACTTGATCCTGTAATCTAAACTTAATGTGGACGTTCCCGTCCTCAGGCACTGGAAGTGTAAGCGTTGTAGAGTCAGCATTCATCGTGGATGTTCTCTGAGTGACTTCAATCACAGCAGAGTTCATTAGATCCTGCTGGCTCAGTGGCTTTCGGTCATATCTGAGGATCCTTAGCTGTGGAATAGAAACAGAGAGGGGAGTTAGCTCAGCTTAAAATGAATTTCACATAAATAGAATAATGCTAATTCACTTACTTTTGCAGAGAAGTCTAAAGATGGCTTTAGTGTAGGTGGAAAGTCTTTGAACACTAGCTGGTATGCGCTCGCCATGAGGTAGACTTCCACTGTTTTGTTCACTTTAAATCCTTGGGTGAAGAGAGATGGTGTAAAACAATGGTTTGAAGATGCAACTGAGATGCTACAATCAACATAGTGTCAGAATACATCTCACCTGTGGAGCTGTCAGTAACGCAGGCAGCAACATGCACACGGCTGCTGATTCCTTGAAGCTGGTTTTCGCTGAAGTAAAACTGTGTTGACCCGTAGATCTGAAAAACATCGGTCAAAAGTGAGCCAATGCTGAAAATGTTAGTAAATGCTGGCTAAAAGTATAACTTTCATGTATGAGCTACAGGGACAATAAAACCTCACCTCTTTAGTTTGTGTTAGCGTGAATGGAGTGGCTTCATCATGCACAACAGACGCCAGAGTGACAGCTAATGTTCCCTGTACAGGCTGTCCACTGGGGTAACTAGTGGGGGTGAAACAAAGTATTAACATTGCTGTATACTTGTTCAACATTTGTGTAAATGTGATCTTATCAATTTGCCTGAGCTAACTGAACTCACAGCGCTCTCACTGATCCTGAGATGTCATCACCAATGAGAACCTGAGAGGGTGTCTTCAACAACACTTCAAAGTGAGGATGCTCTGCAACAGCAGTCAGTAAAATTACGCAAATGAAATTAGGTATGTCATAAGGTTTACTTATAAACAAGACAAAGAGACTATACAGCCATGCTAGCAGCTCTGTGAGGCTACTTACTTAGGAACTTTGAGCTTTGAGCTAAATGTTAACATCAGCATGTTACATGGTCACAATGACAGTGCTAACAAGCTAATGTTTAGGGAATATGTCTACTGAGGTCCCCTCTCAGTTTAGCATGTTGCTGGTTGGTACTTAACAAAATGCAGCACAGGCTGATAGGATGTCATTTGTTTTGCAGGTATTTGGTCATAAACCAAATCATTTGACTAATGAGGACATGTGTCTACATAACGTTTTATTCCAACTGCCAGCGTCTTTTATCAATTGTTCCCAATGAGGAAAGAGTGTATGCGGCCATATGTAGCTGCCTAGAGACATGGCACTACAGCCAGAGCGCTCCAGCTTTTTCGTGTGGCTGCTCCGAGAGCTCTTGGTTAAAATCTCTGAACTTTTCAGAAAGGCAGTGATGTCGTCACTGCCACTCCTTTAGCTTCTGTCTATCCCTAGCTGTATGATATGTCAGTTTGTTGTTGGGGGCGGCAGTAGCTCAGTCCATAGGGACCTGGCTTGAGAACCGGAGGGTCGACGGTTCAAGTCCCCGTATGGCTGCCCCCTCCCTCTGACATCCCTTCATTTCATGCATGTATAGGTCCTGTTTGTGCATGTGAGGGTATTTCAGCCCCTGTGTGTATGACAACAGAATGGAAAAGTGTATCTTCTTCTTCTTCAGTCAAACTATCACAACAAAGACAGAAAAATCCATTTATGGGAGCAGATCCGGTGGACACTGACCGTTACTAGTAGTGAGAGTGCTTTTATCACCAGACGCATTTTGAGCTTGTTTTTAACTGTGAAGCCTTGTCAACCCGCTGTTAACGTAGCATCACATTAGCATCACGTTAGCTACCTATGTTAATGTCAAGATGTGCTGGGATGAAGCACTCCCCTGCATCCTGCCACCTCCTTTCTGCCATAGAAAAATGCTACGTGGACACATGTCCCGATGGTTGTACTAGAGGAAAATCCCAAAGTATTTAGAACGTATCATCTAGGGACCTCAAATTTTTGGACCAAATTTTTTTTTAAAAAGTATCCAGTAGTTGTGATATTTTATTAAAAACCAACAATGTCAACCTCACAGTGGCGCCAGAGGAAGGCAGAGGACTACAGAAGTCAGTAAGATTCATCCTCTGGGGACAATGCATGTCCGTTCCAAAATTTAATTGCATGGCTGAAAAATAATATTACAATAAACTGGTAGATCTATTACCGTAATCCTCCACAATAAATTCTCTCTCATCAGTTGCATCCTGTAGGGAAGAGGATGAGAGGCAAGACGGTAAGATGCTTTTCTTATTCAATTCAAACAGCAGCTTTTTACCCAGCATGCAACACAACAGGTAAACATATTTCTAAATTTCAACCCTACATTCACTGTGGTTGTGATCGCCCACATCCCAAGAGGCGGTGTCTGGGACAAGCTGAATTCCCGCAACACAATCCCCAGATTCCCTGTGGACTCCCACCTGTCCACAACGTCCCCACTGGGATCCTGCATGTGACAAAAGAAAGTCAGTCAAACTTAACACTACCAGCACCACACAATGCCCTCTGAAAAATCCATTCAGCTCCTCTGGCTTTGTTCTTTCACACAGAGGACAGAGACATACCCGTATAGAGATTTCCACTCTGCCTTTGTATGGATGGTTATCCAACTGAACAGACACAACTCTGACTTTGACAGTATCGCCTGGATGGTAGCGTGATCTGTCGGTTTGAATGAAGGAGACGTTCCTGGGGCTGAAGCTGAGAGTGGTGGTGTTAGTGAAAATGACATCATCCCCCCTGTAGCCCCTCACCGTCAAGTTTATGAGGGAATTCTGGGTCGTAGAGCCGAGAATCTGGAGCTATTGTAGAAGAATTTTCGCAAACATATACATGTGATATCAAGTTAAACAAGTCATTTAATCACTACCAAGTATTATTTTATGATCTGAAAGAGATAATTATACTCACAGGAGGAAGTATGAGGACCCTGGTCACACCTTAAAAACAAAATGTTACGTCAGCCCTGTAATAAGTCAAAAAGTAACCATGCAAATCAACCCTAAACTGCTTTGTAAATGCAGTGTCACCTCCTTGGAACTCCTCTGTCTGGGATACTTTGGTGTCGCCATGTGTCAGCTCAGCCATCACCCTGCCAGGGAAGTCAGCGAGGACGGTGACAGCCAGGGAAGTAGGTGTCCCAGCATACAACACCTCTGGATTTGAGATCAGAAACAATGTCCTAGTAGAAAGATGAAGGATGGCGTGTTACTGATTGGTGAAACAAAGTGGGTCATCTTTTAAAAACTGCATTGATATATAAAATATAAAGAAAATGAGTGTATTAACAAACCAGGTCTCTTACCTGGATGAGTCCTGAGTCAAACCAGGCACAGCAGAACACAAAACTCCCACACACACAACCAAAGTCCAGATCCCATCCATGCCTCTAATCCAAGCCTCGCCACCCATTCAACACCTGATTCAGACACCAAACTGACAGTGACCGCTCTATGAGGTGACCTGTACCTAGGTGTTACGAAACCCCTCCTCCTATCTGTCCACCAACGCCCCACGGGACAGGACTGCACTCACATGCTCACACACACCAGGTTGAATACTATCACACATATATTCTTTGTCACGCACAAAGGAGGAAGTAGAGTGAGGGGGGGGGGGGGGGGGGTGTTCACACACTCTTTACGCCTTTGCCCAAGGGGATGCGTCTCATCTGTCTATTCAGGGTCTGACAATTCCCAGTCCTGTCCAAAGCACACACAGAGAGAGACGTTCTGGTGTCACTGTATCCATACTGAGAAGAAAACGCATCTTGAATGTCAGAAGGAACACAACCCTGCATGCAATATGTCACATAAAAACCACCAGAGAGTTTAATTCTTGGCATGTTATCTGAAAACGGAAGGCTGCTTTTTTGGATTCTGCACTTTCTACTACTTTATGCAGCCTCCTTGAAAACAAATCTGTATGATCACATTACAGCTGTGTGGTAAAAAGGTTTGACATTTTAATTAGCTTGTGACAACAGAAGAATGGGGTGTTATCAAGGCTTTGTCTCGGGAGAAAATGACGATCAGTCACCAAAGTACAGCTAACTTTGTTGAAATAGTCCCTATCCAGAACAGCTTCCACTACTGGGCTAAGAATTAAGCTGAAAAAAATGAATGTCACATGTTGTTTTTTGCTCTGTGTGCAAGTTTGACAGAAAAATACAGGTTACGCAGAGAGTTTGCAGTAAAAATAGCAGCAGGGAGGAGATGAGCTGACATTGTGGGATCATGTTTTAACCTCTAAGCAGTAATTAAAATTTTCACAGAGGAACATGATGACAGAGGCACAGTGACAGCCTGTATGAAGTCTTCCTTACCAGCAGGTGGCAGTAAAGTCAAGGCTAACTCATCACTTTAAAGCCACGCTCCCTCTAAACCAAATAAGAACTTTGCCAAAGAGATGGGAGTACTTTGCTTAGCTAAAAACTCATGAATGGTATTTTCATTGTAGTAAGTGTTGAATGTACTCAAAGTCACTGGGTTACACAACACCCACACCGCAGTATTTCCTTCATATTAACATTTTATTCTTTGGTATTACTTCTTTTCACACTAGTTACATATAAACATGTTTAACAACGGTCCATTTCCACAAAAAAAGAGTATTTTTGTCCAATATTTGGCACGTACAACTTTGGCAACAAACTCAGCTTTAAACTTGTTGAAACAAAACTCCTCAGTTTGTCAGCATAGGTGTAGTATGAGGGTGCGTTTGTGCATCTTTGAGGGTGCAGGTGTGACGTGACATGATGTTGCAACCGGATGCGCGAGCCTGTGCAGGTTTGTATATTTGCTTTTTGCTCTATGTCACTCCTGTAATGCACATCCCTGAGCACCTAAACAGCACTGGCACACTTTGTGATAACATGGAGGCACTTTTATAGGTTTTGATCTTCACACAGTCGCTGTATTTCCTGCAAGAAAACACTAACAGAAATTTGAACTTAACAAGTCATCACTCCAGGAGTTGTGTAACACCTATACTGTACATTATTACATTCGCACACCGATAAGGTGCTGACAAAAGTGCATATTTACAGAGTGCTAAAAGGTCCGGGAAGAAGTAGAATCTTTGCAGAGCATCACAGACAAGGTTAAAAGGCGAAACACAGTGGCAGATAAAACAATGTGCAGTTTGAGGACTGCTTGTTGATTTGATGAAGGACATGATGGGATACAGTACTTTCGGCCAGTGAAGTACCAGTGTGGCGACATTTACAGCAACGATACCTGTACATACACCTTCCTCAGAAGGATGCCATAAAAAGATTTTCTGAATTTCTATGTTGGTCAACAATTATCTGAAAGCTATAACATGTAACATTTTGTATTAAAGGTCCAGTGTGTAGGATTAAGGGGATATATTTGGACAAGAGGAATACAATATAATACATGTGCTTCCTTTACTGTATAATCACCTGAAAATAAGAACCGTTGTATTCTCATTACCTTTGAATGAGCCGTTTATATCTACACAGGGAGCGGGTCCTCGCCAGGGAGTCTGCCATGTTGCACTGCCGGTGTGTTCACCACTGGATGCCACTAAATCCTACACACTGTTCCTTTAAAAGGTAGCCGTTTTATCAGTCCTTCCCCTCCTTCACAGTTGGTCACATTCTGCTAAGCAGTCTACTTTACTGTGTCTGAATTCTTTACATATACCGATGTATGTCAAATGTCAGCTGATTAAGAATATGAAAGGTGTAAGAATGCATACAACAGTGCTAACAAACCAATGAAAACGTAATACTTTGCACCAAAGCCTCTACCTGCTCAGAGGACATTTTCTGAAGTGTATTACAGAGAACCAAGCAGAAGAAACTTCAATCCACAGCAGCAAATTAAAATTTCCAAAGAGTCCTTATCAGGTATTGTAATGTAAGGGAAGTTGCAAACTGTAGCTTTGGATGTCTTTCTTTGCTAAAAGAAGTTTATCCAGTTTCCAGACACGCCACAAAGGTACAGTATAGTATTCAGGGAGGCATCACAATTTACACTGTTTCCTTTGAAGAGTCCTGAAGGATCCGCTATGTTGGGATTGTCTGTCAGTACCTCCAGCTGTCACATCTCAAAGTGACGGTAGATGCTCTCCACGTAGCTCAGGACTCTTTGCCAGTCAGGACCGCCTGCTCTCAGCATCTCCTCTACTGTCTGTGGAGCCAAATTTTCAAATAAGTTTATAAGCTCAAAATCAACTCTGCATCTGTCATAGAAAAGTCAGATGAGGCTTTACTGTACTCCGAGGCTTACCAGGGTTTGTGCAATCCCGACAGTCTCTCCTGTTTTGAATGCCAGACTGAGATTCTCCCTCTACAAAGAAAGGAATCGATAAGTTGGACACCATAAATCACTTGGTCCTATCCATTACACAGGCACCAGGAACACTTCCTACCTTGTTCTCTGGAGTGAGAGTGGTGTAAGGGATGTGTGAGGGGAGGTAGGTGTGGTAGACAGCACAGAAGGCAAGACCGTCGGCCCAGCTGCTGCTGAAGTTGGTGATGTCGATATTCTGCAGGGAGAGAAGAGACAGAATGGTGACACAAGAGAAATAAGGGGTTTACTAGTCAAAGAGTCAAACTGAAACTAACTATCTGAGCAGACATTTTGCACAGAGAACATTTTTGACATATCACAGAAGGGAGTAAATTTTAAAATGAATGATGGCTATTCAGCTGCTTCAGTCTCAGGGTCTTGGTATTGGGCATGCTGCTCAGTGTCACACTGTCATGGCTTATTGGGACACTTGGATAGAGCAGCGCCATCAGTCATGTCAAAGGTTTAAAAAAACTGGAGTCCTGACTTCCTAGTGGGAATATCAAAAGCAATGAACCACCTCTTCAAGTGAGGAAGAAAGTCCAAAAACTTTTCCTGTGGTTCTCACAAACAGATCAGCATGGGAACATATGCTATAATCACTATACATCACACCCCGCACATACATATGTGTATATAATCCTCTCAATTCACTGGAAAAAATGAAGTTAGCAAAGAGAAATGGTAAAAGACAAAACTGAAATTTCACTATTTCTTTAAGTTTTGTTCAGATACAGTTTCCCACTCAATCAGTTGACTTTAGGCCTTCCCCTTTTTCACTTGGGATAATTTGCAGAGGTGGGACTGAGTCATTGTTTTGCAAGTCACAAGTCTCAAGTCTTTGCAATCAAGTCCCAATTCAAGTGCCAAGTCAGAATGGGCAAGTTCCAAGTTAAGCTCCACATTAAGACTGACAAGCTGTGCGCCAAGTCCCAAGTCCTAAGCAATATGGCTGGGCGATATAACGGCTATGTACAATATATTGATATATTTTCAAACAAGATATAGATTCAGACAACACTGTTTATATCAATATCAAGAAGGGTCAAGATACATTACATATTGCATACCAGTTCGCATCTCTCATCTCTCATACTCTCCGCACAGCTCTGCCCAACTCCTCCAGCAACACTAAGAGAGACAAAGAGCTGCCCCTTTGTTTATTCTGGCTGTTAATTAGTCTACAGTGCAACCACAGTAGCACACATGCTGTGCAGCGCTGCGCTGCACGTGTGGGATGCAGAGCTGCTTGACTGTGTCAGGTAAGCGTTTGTTTGCTTGTTTGTGTGTGAGGTGGCTCATAGCACATCGCCGTACGTCTTGGTAGTTGTAGTCTAATGTGTGACACTGAGACAGCGCCTGGATGCAGACGACAGATGTGTTTTAAAAAGGCAGCGACAACAGACAATTCATATACAAGACGTATATAACGCAGACAAAGTGTTTCTTGCTCCTTCCCTCCCTCGGCCTCTCTGTTGATGCTATGTGCATAAATAGGATTGATAGCCTAAATAAATAAAGAATATTAAAATCATTTTCCAGCGCTAGATTCATTTGAAAGGCAGTGGAAAATGAGTGTTTAACAAATATTTTTAATCATTTAAAACTACAATGGATTTAAGCCTACATGATACTTTTATAGTCATATTATAGTTTTGTGTCCTGTGCTGTAAACCTTTAAACCTCTGCAGCTCCAGTGCTATGTGCAAAAAAATTTAAGTACGCCCCGCTATTTATTTTATATCATTTTTCATTTAAATGTCTTTGCATTTTATTTTGATCACAGTCTGTTTTTAAATAAGTGCTTGTGACGTCTCAAATGTGGCATTGACTTGCAACTGAAAACATGTAGCCCATTTCATTGACAATACCAAGATAAATACCGTGTATTACCATTCAGCCTGAAAATACTGAGGTCTGAATTTTTGTCCAGATCGCCCAGCCCTACTAAGCAAGTCATAATGGGCTCTTCACCAAATGTAATAATATATTAAATTTACAGAAAACATGAACATTTTTTAAAGTTTGTTCCTATTTGTTATAACAACTTTGTTGGAATTTGTTGCAATTTGCAATTGTAATTTTCAATCTGCGCGTTTTGCATACAGCAATTTGTTTTTCGTGACCATTGAATAGATGCTGGATGTGTGGAGCTAAGTGTTCAATTGATAGGTTTGAATAGGGTTAATATTAGATGATTCAGGAAATGAAGGGAAATAAAGTGACTCATGGCACACTTCTCAAATAGCATAGTTTCTAATCTTTGGGTTTGGTGGAGGGTATCAACATTTACAAGTCTAAAGGCTTAGGTCAAGTAGTCAAGTTAGGTCAAGTCACAAGTCACTTTTGTCAAGTCGAATCTGAAATCAACAAATTTGTGACTCGAGACCAAGTCATATGACTCAAGTCCATCCCTCTGACAGTCAGAATTTGCCACAACCTCTGTAAGCCAATCACCTTGTTGCTGGGAAAGAGTCCTCACACATCTTTCACAAAACTGTTCCTATTGCGTGCACACTAAATCAACTTATCATTTAATCACTCTGTAAGCCCTTCTTTTAACTAATCCATCCTGACTGAATTACACTAAGCTGTGAAATGTTTTCATCAATAAAACATTAGCTGTTGCTTGGGAAAAAACTTTTCAATTACATCTCTTACATTATGCTTTGGGGTTCAGCCCTTTAATACCAGTGTAAATGTACATAAAATATCCCCAAGTTCAGCTTTAAGAAAAACATGTTAACTACAGCATGCCCAGGATAACCTTGTAGCCTTGTGTTCGGCCCTGACACCAGCGGAGCAGCGAGTTTCTCTTCGACCCTCCGTGACGACGCAGCAGTAGGTTGAAACCATCCTGGGATCTGACAACAACAACAACAACAACGACTTGCTGTTATCAGTTAACCGTTATAAAAAAATCTTGTCACACAGTTGACTCTGTTATTGAGAGGAAAACCTAATTAACACACTGATTCAAGTAAGAGAGGTGTTTTGGCCCCAATATCGAGCGTTATGAGTTCACCAGACAAATGTACCGGGGTCAAAAGGAGTAATTAGATTTACACAGGATGTAGCAATTGGGCTGGTCCCTTGGACGCAATTGTTTGTCAGTGTGTGAGTGTGTTTTAGTGTGTGTGTGTGTAGACTCACTTAGTGGAAGGCAGCTCAGTGAGGGCAGAGTTGTATTTGTTCAAAGACTCCTCACGTTTTCCTGCACAGACAAGCAACCACACTTAATTACCCAGCATCATGCTTTCATTACAAACACTCCAAGCAGCAAGGAGAGAGGTTTAGCTACACTGCCCTTAAACATGCTAACACAAACTTCCACGTTTAAAGCAGCATTCACCACTAGTTAGTTTGGCCACTAGTGGGCAGCAGAACAAGCTGTTACAGTGACATTCTCTGTATAAAGTAGCAAGCCAGTTAACAAAAAAAAAGCAAAGTGACACATCCTGCAGACACAGAGCAACATTAGCATTTATTTTGAGTTGTGTTTCCATCATTCACTCTCCTTAAGCTCTGTTTTGGCTTCCAGCTGCTGAGAAAAATAGGCAACTATTTAGCAGCTAAATAACTTTGTGTCTGCTGTTTGGTGCTGGGCAGGTGGGGTTCAGTAATGGGTGACCCAGGAGTGAATTTTCACCCCTGTCACATCCCACTCCAACAAAAAAAACTTCCCCCATCGTCCCATCCCATTCCCTAAACAAAATACTGTTTATTTTTATTAGAACCGCATGTTTATAAAACTGACCTATTGTTATTCTGATCCCTGTCCCGCCCACTCCAACTGACATTTTTCTTGTCCTGTTCCAGTCACATGATGAATAGTGAAATTGACTTGATGGTTTATCTGAGCTTTTATTCTGAAAAGAAGCCTCATTATTTACATGAAAATTTCGACTAGTGCAGTTTTAAAAGTTAGCCTGTAGAGTTTACTTGTTAACAAACAAAAGTTATGTAAGGTTAGGTCTAATAAACACTTTGAAAGCATTTCCATCCTCATATATGAGCTGACTATATTACATTCTGCATCTACATTCATTTTACTTTCCAGCAATCTTCTTCTTCACTGCCTTTAGTGGCACATTGCTACTCTTCTTGGCCCATTACCGCCATCAATTATCACTCTTGTGCATCCTTGTGTATGTGTACAATGCAAACAACATGGGCACCCACTAGTATATACACTGCTTCATAGCACTGCTAGTGGTCAGAAATTCCACAGGGCACATTTTATAATAAAATCAATAACATGAAAAAACAGCTATATCACAAACACGAGCATAATGTGACACACACACACCTGTGTCAGTGCTTGGTCTGCTGTCTTGCCAATCCAAACTTCTCCGGCCTCTTAGTGGCCCCAAGTTCTTTAAAACACACAAGATTCATTAAAATTCAGACCAAAATCATGAATAAACAGCAAACCACAAATCAAATGCATGTGCATGTCCTGGCTGACAACCCAACTCCAATGGAGAATCTTATTCAAGATAAAGAGGTGACGTATCTCACCTTGTTCATAGGTCCCACAGTTGAGGCAGTGCTGGGCTGGGAGGTTCCGTTCAGCATGGTGGGGGAGCCCGAGGAAGCAGGTAATCTGGACAAGCTTCTGCAACAATACAATACATAGTTAGGAGAGCAGACCAGATAAAACAAACCAAATGTTTTTAATGGAATTTTTATAGGATAGCTGTTGGCTCCAGCTGTTTAAGCGGTTCAAAGTGTCCTCAAGTGAGCCTGTGAAGGCCTGTGGGTTGGGTTCAACACATTCAAAAGAAACCACAGTCTCAGTCCTGACCAAATTTGGTGACTTTCATCCATAAGTCAGAGACAAAAAATGTGGAAGACATTTCTGAAATATTCAACCATCCAAACATGTTAAAGTGCCAAATACACAAAATGATGCTTTCACAATGTGTTGCAGAAATACTATTTGTTTTTCTGTTAACAGTTTACCTCACCTTGACCTCTCTGTGGTTACCATCCTTCGTGTCTCGCTGGGTCGCACCTCTTCTCCACTCCTATCCTCATTGGTCACATTTCTCAGGTAGCGCTTAGTCACACCTTTACAGTCTGTTCTTGCCTCCTCGCTGACAACATTCTTCGTCAGTTCATTCTGACTCCTGCTTTCCATTTCTTCTCGCCCCAACCTGTACACTCCCCTCTCCATGCCCCTCTGGGTCCCTTCTTTGCTTTCACAGCTGTTGGTTGGTTCTCCATTATTATTGGGCCTCTCTGGCTCCTGACACGGAGCCTGGGTGAGAGTAGCCAGTCTCTGCCTGCTCTCCTTTAACTCTCCTCTCAGGGTTACCAGTTGCACATCAGCCTCCTTCTGTCTCTGCTGGGAAGCGGCCAGCTCCCTCTCCACATCCTTGTGCGCCGTTCGGAGCGCAGTCAATTCTTCTTCTGCCTCGGCTCTCAGACGGTCTGCCACTGCCACCGCCACCTGTAGGTCAGCCTGGAACTGCAGCCATTCCCCACGCTCCGTCTGGATGGGAAACAATACAGGGCGTTTAAGTGAGGAACAGCATTATTCCAACTGAGTGATGATGGTTTACATGAACAGACTGATATTCATGGTTCTTAAAAGATAAGGTAGATAGTCGCACACAATTAGCCTTAACACATCATCTCATGTGGTCTTCCAGAAGCATTTGCTTTCTAAATGTTTTGTTTTCATTTCAAAGTGTGCCTGGAAAAATCAGTTAAAGCCTATGCTTTATTTAGAACATTTTCACCACTTCACTTTGACATTGAACAGTTCTTTCTAACGGGGAACTGCAGCTGTTAACTGTGCTTTCTCCAAAGCCACCAGACTCCATTAAAAAAAAACTAATTTTACTTGCAGAACATGAGAGTTGCTGATCTACAGCTGCTTTGAACGGTAAGGTTCTTTGTGTTATTTTTTGACTTAGGCTTTCGAAAGGCTTAGTTCAGATTCACCAAAGTCTTGGGCTGTACAGGACTCACAATTATGTCAGTCCAATCAGATTTGGCTGTTCAATACAAAAATTCAACTACTCGTTTTTATTTTTCCATATAGTTTGAGAGTTTGAACAGGGTTTAGGGAACGTTCAGGATGACAACAATGTTCACAAAATATAGTTAACAAGTCAAGTTAGACCTCTGAGCTAATGTGTGCTAACTATGCTAACTACATATTAGAATTATGCAACAACAAAGCTTCTCTTCTTCTGGGCAGCTGCCTCAATCTCACTCAGACTCAACCCCAGTCTTAGCCTGCAGCTGCCTGTACTGGAGAGCAAAGTGAAAGCGAGGATCGCTCACTTTGCAATCTTAAACTTTCAGAAGGCAGCCCTACCAAAGTCACACAATAAAATTACTGTTTTTGTCAATGGAGTCTGGTGGCTTTAAAGACAGCATAGATAACTTTCAGATTCAGTTCCCCATCTGAAAGGGCTGTCTGATAAACTGATATTGATTTTCTTTAGGTGGCTAAAATAAATTTTGCTGGTGTCTTCTCCACAGCAGTACACTGCTTAGTTTCTGTGTCGATATTCCTGCTTGCTTTTCCAAACTGGAGGGCGTGGCGACTGACATCATCCGTATATAATACACTGACTATGGGTAAGTACCTCATACAACCCCACTTCAAATAATCCAAACTATCCCTTAAATACAAAGCATACCCTCTAAAAACAAACATACACACAATAGACAATAACTATAATCAAATGAAGAGTTAAATATCCATTTGGCCCTCATGAGGAGACTACAGGTCAAACTGAAAGAGCGGCAAGCCTGAGCAAGCACAGACGACTGGAGCAGGCAAGTCAGCTTTAATGAGGCAGAACTGAATTGTGAGCCAAAAGGTTTGCTCATGTCATATTAAAAAAATCATCAAGAATATGTGCTCAGTTTTTTGTTTTTTTTCCAAGGGCCTTTAATCAAGTTTGGACACATACAGAAAGAACAGATTTAAGCAATGTTTCAGGAACGGGGCCAAGGTTATATTGTGAAACTGCCATGTGTGTCACCAACACCAACATTCCTAATAAGCAGCATGGACAAATGGAATCCCAACTTTGACTCAGACTCTGTTTCATATCTTTGAGAATGACTGATGTAGAAAAAGTTTTCCTTCTTTGCCTCTGACGTGCAGAAACGCTATCCCAGACATCAAAAGACGCATTCACAACCAATGAAGCCAGACGGTAAATGATACCAGGACGTTAAAAAACGTTGAGCAACCATCATCACGAAAGGAGAGAGGGAATGAGAAAAAAAGTAGAAGGAGAGAGGAAGGACGATTAAAGCGGTTGAAATCACGCACAGATTTAATACTGTTAAGTCTGTGGAGCAATGTAAGCCAGAGAGATGTGAGGGGGTGCTGAGGAGATGAGGAGCTGGGAAGGTTTGTAATTAGATGAAGAATGGACGGAGATGTAGAGGAGGAGGAGGCGGCATCTGAGCCAAGTCGCTCCCTCATCTGACCAATGACTCAAGACCACAGCTGGACCCGATTACACTGGATGCACACACACATATCATATTTCCCTCTTCTTTCCCACACATACACCTCCCTTATTCTTTTACCTCACCACCAAACCACAGTGCTAGGTTTCCTCACACACATCTACACATTAAGGGTAAAATGAAACACACTCTTCCTGGCAACATGTGTTAAATGAATAATAGGATAGTGGTCTGTGTTTGGAGACGTTCTATATTAGGTAATACTAAAAAAAACCCACCCACTTGGACTTGATCGTGTCTCCACAGAGCCTTTGTTATCTGGACGTGGACACTCCAACTGGAGCATGTCTGTTTAAGGAAACAGGAAGGGGTGCTCCTCAAGTTCACACTGAGATAAGGGTGTGGATTGTCAGTCTTAAGGCACACACACTCATACACGTACTCCCTCAAGAGATGACCTAGTGCCCCACTCCAAGACCAGATGTGTTATCCCGCACACACACACACACACACATACACACGTACACTTGTCTATCCTCTTGATGCACATCTGAGTTTCTGACAATTCCTGGAAAGGGTCCAGCACACTTGGAGATTGTGTCAGTGTGTGTTCCAACCAGCTGTCCCTAGTTCACCTCCACACCCAGTCTTTCTAATACATACTTGGGGAAACATCCCAACTCTGTAATGGCTCCTCTCTCCAGCTTTCCACAGCTTTTTCGTGTGTGCTCTAAAAAAAAAAGTGTTTGAATACACCGTTACACCTATTAAGGGACACTTCATCCCCTCTACAGTAGTCACACACACGCACAAAATGGGCAAATTCCCCCCGACTGGCACATGAAAATAGCTTGGTAGCGCCTACAAGTTGCATATCTAAACGGCCACAGACATCAAAGAAAAGGGTCCCAAGTCGCCGCCATTTACTCTGCGCTGCAAATTCGACACAGCATGCACACAAGCCTCCTCCCTCCAAATCCTCCCAAACACATTAAATTGTCATTCTACATGTGAACAGCCTCCGTGGGCCTCCAGATACGGGGCTCTTTTTAGAGTGTGGGTCGCTGGAGCAGCCTAGCGAGGAGAATAGAGAGCAGAGGGGGAACCTGGAGATCATTCCTGGAAATCTCCGGCAGCATTCACCTGGAACTGATTCCAAAGCAGGGCTTAGAGATCGACTATGTCTCCAGGAGGGAGGGAACACAAATCTGACCAGTCACCCACCCACACACACACATACACACACACACTAGCCAGCCATGAATGGACTGTTTTCATTTTTGTTGGTTAAGACAATTGAAGACTGGTGGTGCGCGTAAGCACAGACAGATGGTACATCGGATAATACCCTTAGTAGTTCGCTGCACATTGGGTAATCATGTGTTTTCAGAATTCAGTTTAACTACAGTACATCGGAAATAGATTATGACTGCGGACAGACTGAGGAAGATGGAGCATTTGGGAACACAAGGATGAAGACAGATGAAGAGTTGAGGAGGAGCGGCTTAGCTGACAGGATGTGACTGGAAGAATAATGACAACTTAAAAGTAAAAAGGTCAAAAACTAAGAGGTCAGAGCTAAAGAAAAAAGGCTTAAGCAACTTGGGGTCAGATGAAAAGATGGATGGACGTTACAGAACGGACTAGGAGGCGAGGAGGGAGATAGAGGAGGGGTGGGGAGAAGATAGTGGGAGGAAGGAAGGGATGAGATAGAAAGGAGCACTGCAGCAAAAGTTGGAGGGTAATTGTTTTGAGTTCTTGTGCTCAGGGAGGAGCGGTCAGCCCTCTGATGGAGGAAGAATGAAGAAAAGGCAGAGAGGCACAGCCAGGGAAGGAGGAGGAGGGAGCCTCCATACAAAGCTAAAAAACCAATTGAACCAGCCAAGAATTTCAATGCATCTGTACGTGTTTGTGAGTCTTCTGTCTCACGTGGAGCACACACACAAAAACACATGGCCAGTCAGTCAGTGCGAGCCCCCCACCACCACCACCACCACACCGCCACACAGCACAAAACAAAACAAGTTTTGTCTCCTGAACAGCCGAATGTGAACCCCCTCCTCCGCACTGCACTCCCCTTCTCTGGCGCGCCACAAAAAGGCTCCCAGGACTGCAGAGCAGACTGAGAGGGTTCATAAAGTCGAGCTTTGCAGGCTTATATTGCCCTACCGAGGGCCCATGTAAACACAGCATTGGATTGCCCTGATTTCTAATGCACGGCTACCTCTCAGTGGTACACCACAGTCTCTCTGAGGTTTAGCTGGCCTATGTCAGGCTTATATTTCCAGGTCCCTCACAGGGATGTGGGAAAGTAGAGAAAAGAGGAAGAAAAGACAGGAGGGAGCTGGGACTGCATATCAAGTATGGAGAGCAATGACACCAAGGAGGTGTGGAGTAGAAGAGTACTTGATTGTCATGTGTGTCAGTTTAAAACTTGGTTGCAATATAATAGTTAAAATGATTCTAATACATGGCAGAATAAAACAAAAGTAGAAGTGGGGACAGTCACAGTGGGAAGAAAAGAGATGGGCTTGAGGGAAAAATACTACAGGTCATACTCCAGCTGTTGTAATCTGTGACAGATCTAGAGGAAGCTGGGAGCCCCTGGCTACAATCCTCATAAGGGAGGGTCAGGAATTGGAACGAGCGACCGACAGGAAATTACCGCAGCATATCACCATCCTCGAAAGAGCATGGAACGCCCAAGCAATAGACTGAAGAATTTATATATCTTATTGTGCACGGTTTATCTTTAACTCTGGGTTTGGAACCTATTACTGGGTCAAAATAACTGGTGGTTCCCTTCTGGACAGGCATTTTTTGAGAAACGAAAAGAGAAATAAATGTGTGTGATCAAAAACACTTCCATGTCAAAACCTAGAATGTGGCTAGACTGTGTATGAAACACCAGAGGGCTTTTAATTTGAAACAGGAAGTGGTGGCATTCACTCAGTCACAGACTTTGCCCTACTGTTGTGGTCCAGCCCAAAAATGAATGTAAAAACATCTTGAAATGCCTAATAATACACTGAGACACACTAACACAGCAGAGGGAACCTACTTCCCCTGGAGCTGTACCCACTGATCATGTAACACCACCCTCCCCTCTACAGCTCCGCTCGGTAATGTGCGTCTCTGCTTGACTGGTGGAGGCTGCGCAGCATCGGCCACTATCGGAAGCAAGTTCAGCCGATATGGAGAGCTTGTAAAAGATCTGATGGGTGCCGATTAATCGCCCAAACTGATTAATCAGTCGCTCTAGTTACGAGTTGTTACTGACACTTTCCGATGTCTCCTATTCACTTTCTCCTCGTAAGGGTAGCGACATCCGTTCCAGCATAGGAACATGTAATATACAATGACGTTACTCATAAGCCCAGTTCCATGCACCGTTCTACAACATTCTAAAAACCTGTCTGTTCACACCAATGCAACTAGATGAAATGGTCTATCATCTCTATGCAACAACTCTCAGGATTTCCTGCTTTTCAGGATTATTTTGTGTATATAATTTGTAGCAAGCCAACCCAACATCTGACACCGGCACACTGTGAGGAGGGAAACAGAGAGCCAGGGATGGAGCACCTGAATCTTTGGTCTGAACTGGGCTATAAATTTTGTATCATACAGACAAAGCTGTTCCTCAAGCAAACTGATGCGATGATGCTTTTTTCCTTTGTTCAAAACTGCCCTTTCTGCCCTAGCTAGCTAGCGAGCTTTCTAATTCCAATGTGACAGTGGTTACAGAAAATGAGCCAAACAAAGTTGTCTCTCATCTGATGATAGCAATGTGTTTTCCTACGCTGTGACAAGAGTGTGAAGATGACACATTAAGGTGTTGTTGTATTACTCATGTAGCGGCTGGCTAGATCGCTATCCAGCTTGCTAATTCCACCATGCCATGCTGGTTACAGAAAAATACGGAAGTCAGTAATACAGGACTGTCAGCGCCCACAGCCGTCAGCAAGAGCAAAAGCCAATGGGGAAACACCAACACTTGTGTCATCGCTCACTCTGACCAAAGCTTTAACTTCATCACTCACTCAGGACTGGCTTCACATGCTGCAGTCCAGCCAAAAAATGCAACAATGAAGGCAACAAGTGACCTGCTAACATTCAAAAGTTATGTCTTCCTTTCAAAAAAAGGAGCCACAACAGTATGCAGCTATCTCTGATCAGCACCACAAGTATGAGCTACAACAACCTTTGACAGAAGACGATCTCAACGATCTCCCTCTTTTGGGCCTCTCAAGAGAAGCAGAGTACAGGAAGACCTCCATTAGCAAAGCTGCAGCTCGCAGCGGGGCCCAGTCTGAAGCTTATTGTGATAGAGGGGGATGGAGGATGACACGGTGTGTTTTGGTGTTATCTCCTGGATGAAAGGTCACAAGCACTACAGTGACTTATGTATAACTGGAGTGCGTGACTTCCTGTTTACACTGCTATACTTATCCACTGTAGTCTTTTAAGTGTAATGGCAAAAAAAGTGTTTCCCTCAAGACAGGGAAAGCTACATTTTAGTGGGTAATGCGAGACAAACTTTGAAATAAAAACTCAAGAGAAGAAGACAGGTATTTTCTCTGTAAGTGTTGTCCCTAATTGACTGTTACCACTCTCTAAAATCATAGTAATCGTGAAACAATGGGTCCCTCTCTTCAGACAGAAATAGACAAAAGCAGGCTTCTTATTTCCAGCTGGCAGACATTGATTTTTCTGGCTGAAATGGTAATTGTCACCATTTTATCAGCTATAGAGCTAACTGAGCTAGCTTCAGGTCCATGAGCTGGGTGAAAACTTTGTCTCTCTAATTATAATCTAATATAATCTAATCTATATTAGTTGAGATAAATGCACCCTCAAATGTATTGTTTTCAAAGTGGACGCACAGCAGGCATCCTCAAAAGTCAGAGCGAAGCACGCCTTCCTGACCGTCTACTTTTCAGGTCACAACTGCTGCACCCTGAGATAAACCGAGTTCAACTTTTGGAACACAGCAGCACACACCTCATGTCATGTGATGAGGAGCAACCAATCACAGCCGACAGATATCTTTCCCTTCTTCTGTGAGTATCAGTCCATGGTAAATATGGAAAAGTTGATCATTTCAGTGCAGGGCTGCCAGAGCTTTACATCTGTCTCACAGACCATAGGTCTACACACTTATAAACAGCGCCTGGGAGAAGATCAGCTCTGCACTCAGGATTTCAGGTAAAAAGGTTATGATAAGGTTCTTGTTAAGGTTGCTTAGCAACCTTAGACGCAACCTGTCACTGTGCTCAAGAAAGCTGGCACAAAAAAGACACTAGAGTAGCACGCCTACTACCAGGTGCTAAGCTAGACAAGACAAGATGATCACTGCAGGAAAGGAGTTTCGCGAATGGTCAACATCTTTACACATCAGGCATTGAATGACGAGAAAATTTCATGTCACCATTATCCTGACCACAATAACTGCCATCATCAAAATCATCAAAAATGGCACTAAAACATACTGAAACTACTTTACCTTACATTTTGTTAAGAAACAAATATTTTTATTGCATCATAGATAGGACACATATGTTTTTAGTGATCATCTATTTAGGTAACAATACACAATCTTAAATATCTTTCTTACATCTTTCAATAGGAAATATGCAGATGACTGATTGAGATCTTCTGGTTTGTTAAGGTTGGTATGAATGCAGCCTGTTTTTGCAGAGTCTCCTCTATTGTTGGTTGCCCAGCATTTTCTTTGGGCACTGTTGGACACAGTATTCACTTTTATGGAAATTCACAACAATCAACTTATCATGTTTTTTTTACTAGGATCTGCAATCGTATATTGTCCTACCCCCCTATTACACACAGCCAAGAATTGGAGAAAAGGAAACTGGCCAGAATATATTCTAAAAGCAAACAACCTTTCTAGCTCATCTCACCTGCAAAGTACTCTTCAAACTCTTCACTTCTGTCAGTAGATGCTTCAGTATCTCTGAGGGAAGGATACAGAAATGTCAGAAGACATCACATGCATATCAAATACAAAAAAATGTCAAGGAAATGGATTTGCCCTTCTCAGGAAAGGGAAATGTTAGGCCCACAATGAAATGACAAGTTTTAGTACTCAAACAAAAATGCTGTGGACCTGAATATTATTTATAGGCAGTATATAGTGTATTATATATTACCCGCTGTGTTTGTGGCTCCATCCTTACTGGCAGTAATACCCAGTGTTGTCCTACACTCCTCCAGCAGCTTCTCCAGCTCCTCACCCTGGCTATCCCCAGCTTTGTGAGCGGGTAACAAAGACTGACTCAGACCACTGTCCCTTTCCCTCCATTTCGGCCCGAAAGAACTGCTCACCACAGGTGAGGCACTACTCAGAGAAGAGGGGCTCTTCGTAGGACTGATGGCCACAGTCCTCCCTGGGGAGACCAGTGGTCGAGGGGTGGAGGTGGGAGGACCTCCATTTCTCCCCAGAGTAGCTTGTCCTTTACCCACAGTACTTCCTGGCTTGCTGTGAAGCGGGCTAACTACAGGGCCAATGGTGGAGTTATTTGAGCTGACTGGTGGATGAGGCCTCCAATCAGGAGGGGGACCGGAAGTGGTAGAGGTGGTGCTGGACTGTGCTTTCTTCCCACTGGGTGTGAGGGTTGGGACTGGAGGTGGAGGTGAAACTGGGGCTGCAGAGGAAGGTTGAGGTGAGGTAGGGGGAAGGAGCTGGGGGACACTGGGTATGAAAGCAGGCCCATCACCCTGTGGAGAAGCAGGAGGAGTGTGGAAACTATCCCCATGGACCCCTAGAGGGAAAAACAAAGAAATACATGTTAGAAAAACTAAAGATATATTTTAAAATGCACAAGATATAATCTGCTTTGAATAACAATTTGTACTGTGTAGGCTGGAGATTTTAAAGTGTGGGTGAAGTAAAATTAGAGATTTGCCTCTACACTCATAACACATGGTGGTACAGTGGTTTTGTCACCTCGCAGTAAGAGGGTTCCTGGTTTGAACCCAGGGTGAGGGGTTCAAATCTCAGGGTGAGGGAGCCCTTCTGTTTTCTCTAGATACTCCGACTTCCTCCCACAGTCCAAAGACATGTAGGTTAAATGGTGACACCAAATTGCCCGTAGGTGTGAATGTGAGCGTGAATGGTTGTCTGGCTCCATGTGTCAGCCCTATGATAGTCTGGCGACCTGTTCAGGGTGTTCCCCGCCTCTCGCCCAAAGTCAGCTGGGAAAGGCTCCTAGGGGATCCCACAACAGGATAAGTGGTTAAGGAAAATGCATGAATGAACTCATAATACATGTCTGAAAATCCATTCATATATTACTTGTGACTGCGTATCCTATACAAGGCTGCAAGGGGGCTGAAGCCTATCCTAGCTAACACTGGCTGAGAAATGGGGTACACCCAGGACAGGTCGCCAGACTATCACAGGGCTGACACATGGAGCCAAACAACCATTCACACTCACATTCACACCTACAGCCAATTTAGAGTCACCAGTTAACCTAACGTGGATGTCTTTGGACTGTGGGAGAAGACACTCCTTAAAACAGCCTATAATTTGCTAGCTAGCTATTAGCTATCATTAATACCCGCTGGGTGTGTGTAATACCTGTAATTATATGACCTGTTATGAGAACCAACCCACAAAAATACAAGTTAATCAACCACCTGAACCTGACCCAACCCACAAACCGCCTACTTAATGCATTATGGCTATTATAATGCATAAAGTTAGCAGTTTGCAGGTTGGGTCAGGTCGGGTCACAACTATCAGGACTGAGCACTGGAGCGCTGCTCTATGTGTGTGTTGTGTTTGAGAGAGAGCGAAAGAGAAACTGACAGAGAAAGGGAAAGGGAAAGTGGAAGGTGGACTATTATACGCAATAGCGGACACACCCCCAGCATTTCAGAGTGATGAATACTGCTCATTTTTTCTTGATTTTGAAACCTAATTTTATGTACTGTCAAATTTGGCTGGGTGGTTAATAACACATTTTCTGTGGTAACAAACTCAGAAAACGTCTATTTTTGGCTTCCAAACCAGTTGTGATGTCACAAAATCCTGTCATAAATTGAGATTTACGGTGACTACAGAGAAACTTTCCTCTTTCAGCAGATGAATGTGAAAGCAGCGTCTTGGTGTCAAACTCTGCCCGTGCATCATTCTACGCAGTGAAGGTGAATCGTCCAAGTGAGGCAACAATTTTACAAAACTTATTCTGAGTGGGCGTTAAAGTTATGAATAACTGTGAGAGACACAACAAAACATACTGAAAGAAATGTCGGAGATACTGAATCAGAATGGAGGGAGACAAACAGTTAAGCAGTCACTTGTCTGGCATGTTGACACTGAAAACACCATTCAGGGAGATGACCAGACCAGCAAACATCCAGGCCATGTCCCTGAAGATGAACGCTTTAATACAGACATTCCTTCTTGGCTGCTCATCCACAATACTGCGCGACACTTATTCTCCAAATTCAGGAACCCACACATACACAGAGGACAAATGTTTTCCATACAAGGACCAAATTGTAGCAGTCAGGCACAAATAAATTTCCAAACTTGACACAATAGCACTAAGACAAGTGATTTTAACTTTTTGGCTCGGCGCTCCTTGCCCAAAAACAGCACGCCACCAATAATAACTGGAGGAGCTATGGGAACCACTGGGCATGGTGTCTCCTTCTTTTCTTTGCTCCTTTGCCTTGTTTGGACAAAAGCCTCACTGCTAGCAGAAGTGAATGTTTTTTTTTCTATAATGATGTAAGAGCAGCAGTTGAACATTTGCAAAGTTACGCACCACCTGCTGCAAGGCCAAATCACTGGAAAAGAATGACAGGATTGTCTAATAACTTTCTCATGCCACCCCTGCTTTTTATTCCTTCATTCCAAACCTTAATGTGCTCGTCCAACCATGCGCACGGGGTGGCAGATTGACTGAATGAGAGTGTGTGTGTGTGTGTGTGTGTGTGTGTGTGTGTGTATGTGCGCGCGCGTCCATTGAGGTCTGTGTGTGTGTGTCAGATAGCATTAGGCTTCCTATGATTAATCCGCTGCCCTTGTGCTGAGCCGGGGAATTCTGCCGATTCATCACAGCTGGCCCGGCGGGGCCAGAACGAATCACATAGGGACGCGAGGAGAATGACCACTCACTGAGCAACACACAGGAGGGCTGCCAAGATTCCTGCTGCCGCTCAGCACACACACACACAGCCTTTCCGCTTGCTTCTCCTTTTGTTGCCTTCAATTTCCTGATTACCCCTTATCCACCCCTCTTTTATACAGTCTCCTCGCTCTTCCTGTATTCCTCTTCTTTTACCTCTGTACCATCCTCCTCTACTACATCTATCAGAGCCTTGAGGTGTGCTGGCTTTATTCTCACAACACCAGGCCAACACACACACTGCCAGGCGTGTGTGTGTGTGTGTGTGTGTGTGTGTGTGTACTGCCAAACATTTGAAATCCATTTCAGCATGCAGAGACAGACAAAAGAGGGAATCAAGGGAAGTAATTTAACCAAAAAAAGGGATTGCAGGCTCATTAGTGTGTATCTGTGTGTTGACCTACCTGTGGGTCCATGGCCGTCCTTGCTGGAAAAGTTGCCCATACTGCAGTAATGGGGTTTGGGCCACTGATGGGGCCCTGCAGGTGCCTGCTGCTCTTTCACTCAGCCCAGACCAAAGTGGCACTGTGGAGGTGACCTACACACACACACACACACACACACACACACACACACACACACACACACAGGACATCCAGAAAGAAGATGGATGAAGTCATGCACTTACGCTCTGTTATCCAGCTGAGAAATAATTCAGAGACAGCAGCTCTGGACAGAATCAACCTTCACTCTTTTTAACTTTATGATAGACTGATGGAGGTTACAGAGGAGCATGCGACAAACAAAGCTGTTGACATGACAGGCTTACACACACAAACTCTACACCAGAAATGCACCAAAACACAACCCACACCATTGAAACAACATAAGAACTCCAAGTTAATACAGCGAGTGTCATTAATAAGAAAACGTAGCTTCATTCTTGTTCAAACGCCATTAAGTCTCACGCGCTCTCTTTCACACAGCCCTGCATCCAAGTGTATAAAAACGTGTTTAGAAAAGTAACTTAACGTATCGGCCACTAAGTTTAAACCCCAAACTTTAACATTAAGTGCAATAACAAGTGGATACAAACCCTTGAAAGCGGACAAATAACTCCCCAAGTCCTTTTGTTCGGAGTTTTGGTCAACTCTTCTTCTCCACGCTTTGCTTGTCTCAGCGCTGCTCAGCGGAGCGCACTGCCCTGCTGTGTCCTCACGGAGGAGAGGGGATGGCACACAGACAACTGCAGCTGCATTCCCTCACAGCAAAGTTTAATCCCAGCAACATGTTGCTGCTGGAGACAACTAGATAAAACGACAAAATCTGATTTGAAACCGTGCATAGGCTCATAGAGCGATAAAAAAAGCCTTTGAACATCAATATCCGATGGCGCCGATAGGCAGAGGATGTGTCCACTGGAGGGCACCGTTATGCCGCGTTAGGAGGGACCTGTTGCCGCAGGGATGTGTGCTGGCCCTTCCTCTCTTTTACCTCTTGACTTTATTATGAAGCTGATTCACAGGCTGATGACCCACTGACCTACTGTGCCAGGCAGCCCCCGGCTAGAAAACTCTATTGGATCTTTTTCTTACAGCAGCTTTTGCTTTAACTGTTTAACATTATTTAAACTTTCCCATTCAGTGTTTGGCTCCTACATCAAACAGATGATGTGAATTTGAAGATGCTGACTGTTACATATGAGCTGTGAGGGCTTGAAACTGAGGTATTGCAAGGCAGTAAATCAAATGTGGCCTCCAAGTTGTCAGATATGCCCAAAAAGGCCACTTTATTAGGTAGGCTACACCTGTTTAACTGCACCTTGATGCAAATAGCTTGTCAGCCAATCATGTTGTGGCAACTCAATGCATTTAGGCATGTAGACTTGTTGCTGAAGTACAAACTGAGCATCAGAATGAGGAAGAAATGTGATTTAAGTGACTTTGAACGTGACATGGTTGTTGGTGCCAGTGTTTCCGAAGCTGCTGATCTACTGGGATTTTCACGCACAGCCATCTCTAGGGTTTACAGATGATGGTTCGAAAAATGCCTTCTTGATGCCAGAGGTCAGAGGACAATGGCCAGACTGGTTCAAGATGATAGAAAGGCAACGGTAACTCAAATAACCACCCATTACAGCCAAGGTCTGCAGAAGACCATCTCTCAACAAACAATTTGTCGAACCTTGAAGCAGATGGGCCACAGCAGCAGAAGAAGACTGGGAAAACATTGCCTGGTCTGATGCGTCTGGATTTCTGCTGTAACATTCAGATGGTAGGGCTGGAATTCGGTGTAAACAATATGAAAGCATGGATCCATCCTGCCTTGTATCATCGGTTCAGGCTGGTGGTGGTGGTGGTGTAATGGTGTGGGGGATATTTTCTCGGCACACTTTGGGCCCCTTAGCACCAACTGAGCATCGTTTAAACGCCACAGCCTACCTGAGTGTTGTTGCTGACCGTGTCCATCCCTTTATGACCACAGTGTACCCATCTTCTGATGGCTACTTCCAGCAGGATAACGCTCCATGTTTCAAAGCTCAACTCATCTCAAACTGGTTTCTTGAACATGACAATGACTTCACTGTACTCCAATGGCCTCCACAGTCACCAGATCTCAATCCAATAGAGCACCTTTGGGATGTGGTGGAACAGGAGATTCGCATCATGATGTGCAGCCGACAAATCTGTGTGATGCTATCATGTCAATATGGACCAAAATCTCTGAGGAATGTTTCCAGCACCTTGTTGAATCTATGCCACGAAGAATTAAGGCAGTTTTTAAGGCAAAAGGGGTCCAACCTGGTACTAGCTAGGTGTGCTTAATAAAGTGGCCGGTGAGGGTATAACCACAGTCATAAACACACTTAATACATTGCAGTTATTATTATTACTGGGTCTAGTATTGGTTCAATTCTTTGTTCAGTGCAGTTTGGTTTGGTCAAGCAGTGTTGCCATAGCTCACAGGCTAATCTAACTAACATGTCTTTATTGCATTAGATTTGTCAGATAGCCCACATGAAGTCTGACGTGTAATGTACGTAGACAGTATGGATTTCATCTGTTGCACACCCGTACAGTACAATGTATAGCTGTACTTTCTTATGATAAAAATCATTTACATTCTACAGGATATGGGAAAAATTCTTGGTGTTGCTTTGTGTATGAATCCTGTCTCTTTTTTCCTGGGTCACCTGTGTAAAGATGCTATTGTTGATGCGCTGCGAGGAAGAATATCCTTTTATCATGGCTAAGTGACAAACCAAATTCTAAGGCAAACTGGCACAAGATAATCATGGAGTGTCACAAATACCTGACCTGTTTGCTTCACTCGATTCATGAAAATACAGACTCCATACCTTCATTTCTCAAACTGTACTGTGGCTTCAACTCTTGCACTTACAGATACTGCACCTATGGAATGTACTGTTGTTTTGAATTCATATTTAAATCTTTTGTCATTTCTACTCTTGATGGATTAGCAGACCAGTGTTGTGCTGAGCTGTTCAATGTTGTTTGTAAAAAGAAGTGAGGGGAAGAAAGGCGATGCATTTATGCTCATATATTGAACTAATTTGATCACTCTTGCATTAATGGAATTATTTGATTTGATTTCATTTGGCCATACACACCATACACATGACACACTTGTTTTATTATTGACAAAAGAAAAGAAAGAAAGTAAAACAAAAGACTATAAACAGCATGTAACACAAGCACAGCAGGACAAAAACAGTCAGAGTTAAGAAAAGTTATTTCCATAGTGAACCTGGCCTGCTGTGCCTCTGCTACATTAAAAATTTAGGTGAAAGCTGTGACCTGCAGATTGAATTAGGTATTACTTATTGCCCAAGAAGTACATTCATCAAACTGTCTTTTTCCAATTTCCTTGAAATGTTTTACACCCATTTTAATAGATTCTGAGTATTGCATGTCATCTGCATCTTGGCTACACACATTTAAGGATGTAGAACCAAAGAACCATGAATCTATGGATTCTGACTGACTTTGTTTCATACCTACACTGGTGTTTAGCATGCTCAAACTCCTGTAATGGTCTGTGTTTAAATGGACAATTTTCTTGCAATCCAAAATGTAATGTCTTGCTTATTTTGTACAGTCTGTAAGTGGGCTATTTACTACTTACTAAGGTGTAGCCTGTAATCATGACTCCATATGACATTATGAATTCTGGTTGAAGCAATTTTCATGTTTGACTCATAAAATAGATAAATAAACAACTATTCATCATCTACAATATGAAGTCTGAAGCATCAATGTCAGTATCAGCAACTGCTCTGTGGTTAAACACTGGCTTTAGGTAATAATGTGAATGTGGATGTCAATATGTCCAACCCTTCCCAACTTCACCATGTCTTCCATATCAGTAATGCCAAAGCTTTAGATAATGTACTGTAGCTTCAGATTCGGGCATTAGTAATGTGATTGTTTTGTGTGAAAGTAAAATGGAGAAACGCTTTACCCCAATAACAAAGACGAACCATCATGTGAAACCTGTTGGATGTTTGGCTATTCTAAAATCTACAGGACTGAATGATTCAGATGTTACAAAGTTGCTAAATCAGTGTCTGATCTCTTTAAGCCTAATTACAGCAAAACAGCATGAGGTGCACTTTGACTAAAAACACATTTATTTCTTGGTACAAAAAGCACAACACTGTACAAATACAATCCATCCCACAGGTGTGACTGAGTGCAACAGCAGAGCAGCATGTTTGCCAAATGCTTTTATTTCATAAATCTCCTCTAACAACTTTTGGTTAAATATTAATTATACCGCTAACAGAACAAATCTCTTCTTTAACAAGCACAGCTGAAGTCGAATTTGTAGACCTTTACAGATTGAAATGAATGAGCACTGACGTGTGACACCCACGCAACGAGCTAACAGATGAATACTGTGCTTTCAAACATCCCCTGTATTTTCTTCCAACAGCAAACATGTTTCAGATATTCCTTTTGTCAGCACGCTGTCTTGGCAGTTCTCCCTCATAAACTGTACAACGCTGAGGGAAACAGGAAGTTTGCTGCAGCTAGGAGACAAGCTCTCCCTCACTCTCTGATTGAGATCAATTGGTTTCCACAGTGCTCTGTGCTCACTGTGCACCACTGCAGTATATAGAGAGAATCCATCAAACCCAGCCAGGTGCATTACACAACCTCCAGCCCCCACCCACATTGATTTTACACCCATGAAAGTGCAATGCCTGAAGAGTAAGACTATAAATGCAGTTCACGCCAGCTTGGATTTTAGAAAAGGTGAAGAGCATATCATTATTGAATGTATCTGATTTAAAAACCCCAATTTACCGTACCGGCGTATATAGTGACGCAGAGCATCCTGTTGCCATCACAACCCCATTATGAAATTGTTTAATGGTGTCACTCTCTGTCCAGAGCAAGGCGACCGATTGTTTGTTAACTAACTGTCTGATGCCAGTTGGAGCCATTAGCTCTCTCTGCTGAGTGGATTACAGCCATTTTGTTGGTGACCTACTGCGCTAGCGTTCTGGAGAGCCACTATCGGGGCTCTATAAACTCCCAACCTGCCACAACTAGCCGCTGGTCCAATTTGGCAGATGGACAAGGACAGCTCTTAAACTATGAAAAAGTGGATTACAAGGTCTGGCTGACCTCTAAGTGAAGAGACACTCCACCTTCTCACCATCGTCCTTTTTTCACAACTTTCCAGAATACTACTTCCTCCTCCTCCTCCTCCGCCTCCTCCTCCTCCTGTCTGACTGCTGGTGGAGGAATAAAACTCTCTCTTTTATGGCTTGGTACCGTGACACCATAATATGTAAAACACAGAACTCAAATATTCATTGGGCGACCCTGTGCTATCCATAAGGCACAGCACGCACTCTCAACCACACTCAGTGTCTCGCCAAATCTCAAGTCCTTTTTCACTGCTACATTTTTGATAAACACAAAAGGCAACGCCATAATGTGTGAATCCATGGCTGTTGGACGAACGGTGGACACTGCAGGGGGAATGGTGAAAAGTTGGGATGCACACGGCTCGCCTGCTTCTCACAGGTCCCTGTCTCTAATACCAGATTAGGGAAAGGAGTAAGTGTGCCAGGAATGATTTTCCACCTGGGTTAATCCCTGCAGAGGACACAGACTTATCCAGGAGGAATCACTATGCTACCTTGCCCGCCTGCCACCCGCTGAGTCTCAGCCAGGTAAATTAGGTCTCATGATCAGGCAAGGTGTATTTGTGCAAGCCTTGTTCGCATGACTCAGGCTTTGATATCAAGTGCACGGAACTTTCTGCTATTAAAAGAAGTGTAGTCGATCTACAAAAATACCCTGCCACTTTGCTATTCTCTACCCACCCCAACCAAACCCTTGGAGAATTTAACTTTCCCGAACACAGGAGGCACCAGTCACTGATTCCGCCACAAAGCCAACCTGTGTCTTCCTCCACCATCTCTTGATTGACAGCCGGCGCCAGAGCGCGCCAGCAAACGCCAAGGCTTGTTGATGGATGGCACCTGCTCCTCCTCAGAGGAAATCAATTGAAGTCATGGGCAGGGATGGGGTGCTCAAGCACTTACACGTGGCTGTCTGCCTGGGGAGGGAAGGGGAGGGGGGCTGGGGGCACGGAGAGAGAGTTGCCAACCATCTGTGTGCAGAGGGGCACTGCCAAGCGTCAGTCCCTTTTTACACCAGGCCTCAAAAAGACACACAATGTCTCCAAATTAAACATGTTAGCTCCTTTAAGCTACATTCAGCAACAGTATTTGGGAAGTTCCAGCCTCATTACGTGCTCATTCAATCATTCATATTGCTTCGTGCCCTCTCAGTGCAATAACGTCTCTAGTATCAGTGACTAATTCACACAATCCAGTAGCTGTTAAACTCTTTATATGTGTTGCACTAGTTACAGAATCCATTTTTACTACAAGACATCCAATTTCCTGCAAACATAAAGGTTGAGGTCAGTCAAATATCCACACTTGCACATCTTCAGAGAGCACATGGGCCGCACTCGGGGCCAGCATAGCTACAATCTTAATCATGCATAAGTGGAGTTATCTGGAGCTCAACCTATCATGTTGGCCGATCTACATCCACCCTAGCATTACAGGTTATTACTTCATGGCAACTTTCTGGCCTACAAAGGAGGGAGGTGGGATCTCCTGGCAGGCACCAGCCCGGCGATGAACATCCAGGAAGGGGGTCCTATGGGCTGCTGAGCCCACCATGCTGGCATCAGTGTGCGTGCCAACCCACTGCAGGACACGGGTGGAGGGCCGGTGGTAGAGGGCCAACTGCCGGGAGCTGTAACCACACATCCCGATCCCCACGGCTCCCAGGAGCATAGCCATGCCTGGCATGCTCCTCTCCACTGGAGCCGTCACAGACACATTATGGTAGGCCTGGGTCTGAAAGGGGAAAAGTAATCAGAGTATTATGTGGGTATGAAAGACACGATCAAAGCAGTCCAGAAATAACACAACTTCCTCGCAAACAAAGAGTTATAATTTCTTAATGTCCAAAGTATATGCATGGATGCAGATCAATTTCAGGCCTATACAGCTCGGGAGGAGGACAACATGCCCTGCAGCCCCTTTTTCCCAAACATTTGTCTGCATCAAATGACTGAGCTACAATATGCTCACCTCATCTAGCCCTCCCACCAATCCCCCAGAGATTAAAAACTCATCTTCTCTAATTTACCAAATCGCGGTCTGTCTCTTTTGACAAACAAAAGCCTCGTCTATTTTGTGACATGGGCAATTTCCTCAGTGGGCCCCTTGACAATTATAAAGAGCATAGAGGAGCAAATAATAGAAACCTCATGGTTTCAAATGGAGCTGTGTCACAGACAGTTAAGAAGCCATTCCTGTAGCTCACTCACCCGCTTCCCATTTCCATTTACAATGCAATGGACTGTCACAGGCTTGGATTTCTCCATTGTTTGTGATGAACACTATCAAAAAGGTGATTGTGTTTGGTGAGTTAAAACAAAAGGCATACTGGAAGAGAAGCCTGGAACCAACTCATATTTGTGAATGGTGTGTATATAATATAATAGTAATGTATTTCATCATCATGTCACAACAATCTGTCGAGACACACCACTGAATAAATGGCTGCATAATGGCAGTGAAACCAACTCGCTGTATGCACCGTCTCTGTCTATAAACTTCTGCGCGTAGCCATAAAACCAGCACCTTGCAAACACTTCATTACATCAACGGCTGCTCTCAGAACCGTCAACGTTATTTCATCTGCCACTTCCTTCTGCTCCTTAAGAAGCAGTAGAGACGGAGTGTGCCAAGCACCGTGTAATCTAGACTTCAAATCCAAGACATTGAAAGGGCTTTCTGCCTTTTTGTTTTAAAGGCCTTAAATCAAAACAAGCGGCTTGATGCAGAAAACTGCAATAAAGTGCAATCCACTTCTGCTTCTTAGATCATTGGCAAGCAACTTCCAGTGACTCAGCACTTTATGCCCCTGCCTCCTGCTAGTGAATACAGCTTTAGTGTCACTATGCATCGAAGAGGAAAAATCCCAGCACATCAAAATGTTCTCTTGGTGGTTACAGTATCTACAGGACTCTAAATTGTGTTCACCGTTATAACATAGTAGCACTGAAAGATCCAAAACCATCTTTAAAACCCAGCTGCCACACTGCTCACACTCACCTGCAGCAGTCTGATGTAGCCCGGAGTCAGTCTTGGGACTCTGAAAAACATTTTGGTGCTGCGATGGTCTTTCTGTTAAACAAGGAAAGAGTTAAAGGGCAGATGACACTTGGCTTTCTCTTTCTCAAGCTCCTCTGCCTGGACTCCCAGGACGGGAAGCCCACTGACAGCGGGTCTGTCTGGGTGTATGCTTGGACACTTCAACCTGTGCTCAGCTGTCTGATGCAGGACAGCCTGCTCAGCCCTTATAACATCTCCTTCTTGGCTTTACATAACAGGCAGTCTGCAGGTGGTGTGTCTAAGGGGATTACAAGAGCTGGCATACACAGACAAAGAAGTAGGTCTTAACAGGATGAAGGTTGAATAGGGCTTGATCTGGCTGATACTCAAATATCAAATAAGATGTACTTTTAGTGGAATCATATTGGAATTGTACATGCTGTTGTTTTACAAAATTCTGTTGAGGAAATTGGTAACTTTTAATAACAAAAAAGGGTCATCACATTTTCTGTCATCTTGCAGAAATTTGCCACATTGTGATATATATAATGTAATTTTAGCCGTAACACTCAATCACAATAGAGTATATTCAAGAATGTATATTTGAATGTGTGTGGAGAATCAGGGAGGTGTTACAGCTAGGTGGTAACTTTTATGAAAATAACTCTATCATATTTGCTGAACTGTCACTACATCCACACACACTGTATCATATGAGACAAACAGTCTATTGAATCTACCGCAGCTGTTGGAAAACAGCCAATCAGAGGCGAGGAGTCTCTAACACAGCTGTCAATCCTGTCAATCACTGCTCATGTGTGGTCAAACTGTCAAACTAGGCAGCGCTGATCAAATATGAATCAATTCTGTTACTGCGCTGCATATCTCCACTCTCAGATGTTTTCAGGTTTATATTTTAGTGTACTGTTTAGCTGTACAATGAGAAAGTTTGCTCTAGCTGGTGGGTGGTGCCCTGTTCCAGCCGAACTGTTTTCAACATGGTGTCCTGATCACAAACATTCTCATTTTACAGCTAAACAGTACACTAAATATGTTTCTGGAGGTGAGAAATAGGCAATGCAGTAACAGAATTGATTCATATTTTATCAGCGCTGCCTAGTTTGACAGTTAGACTGCAGTATGTGTGCAATGACTGACATGACTGTTAGCTGTGTTAGAGACTCCTCTGCTCTGATTGGATGTTTTCCTTCATGTGCGGTAATGCCATTAGAAACACTAAGGGTGCATCCCGAATCGCAAACCTTTTCTTTTTACTTTTAGTAGGTACGGCAGCTGCCTTTAAAAAGTACTTTTGTATGCAGTATGCACACAATCAGGACATGTTACTTTCTCATACCATTACATCCCGAACTTTGAGCCTCTTTTTAATACATCCATTACCTTGTAGATAAAATAAAACACCATTCACCCAGCACCCTGGAGACAGAGGTCAATCCCAAGAGCTCTGCAGTTGTTACTTTGTGATGTATGCCGTTTCATACATTGTATATTCCAACATATTGTGACTAACATATGCATTTCTCTGTCATTGTTATTTTCATAGTTAAGTCCTTTTGTTGTTGGTAATCTTTATGATTATTTTGTTCATTTAAATAATTAATATTCCTATTATCACTATCTGACTGGCCATCAGTTACTTAAGTGCGCTGTCACCTGTCATTACAGCTTCTGAGAACTGTCAATCAGCTGTCAAAGAGCTGTCAAGCTGTCATCTATTGGCAGCTCAGACAATGTAACGGATCTTCCGCTGCGCAGAGGATTGTGGGTCAGAATAGCCAGACATGCATGCTTGCTTGCATACTGCAAAATCCAACTGGATGTAGTAGAACATCCTGGTATTTCTGGCGTACTGCATTTGACATACTATGTATTGGGACCACTTTTTCTGGCATACTATATAGTATGGTAGTATGGGTATTGGAACCCACACTAAGAGGAGGCAGAGGAACATTTTATTCACAGATTATCCATCTCATGTAATACTGTGTAGAGTGACAGTTTCAGCAAATATGACTAAGACTTAATTTCCAACTATAGTTACCAACTACAGCTTTAATGTACACACGTCGGCTGCAGATAACAGTGAGCTGCCATTGTCAATGTTTCGGATTCTGTTGAGAGCACTTTCAGGATTTTAATGCATGTATCCATCTTTCTGCCTGTCTGAAGGCAGTCTGACATCCAAACAAAGTGAAAAATGATGAATGAAGTGTTCACTAATTCAGGTACAGTACATTAGCATCAAGTGTAACTGATTTCCGACTTCAGCAGTTCCTTTAATAGCTTCATACAGAAGGCCTAAGTCATCTGAAGTCAGTGCCACTAGAACCCATTTGAATCTGCCAAGTGGGTTGATTTGGATGTTTTTCTGTTGATGTTGAGAATGACTTCTCCCACCATGTCAGCAAATTTCTTTAAGCTTTAATATCCTTCCTGGCCTAGGGGTCCCCGGCTCAGAGCGAGGTCTTATAATGAGGTAGCTGTGCTGATAACGTCTCTCTCGCTGGACGAGAGGAGTTCTCTCCAGTGAGAGCGGCCAACAATGACCTTCTTCTCATCTCTGGTAATAGGACCGAATTCTGCCTCCAAGCTCATGCATCCATGAATACTCTCAAACTCTGGCATTAATGCTGCAAAGTCATGATGCTACTGAAACTTGCGATGCCCACTGGGTTTTATGCACAGAAAGAAACCATTTAGCATTCAAAGTACTATAGGAGAAAAACAAAAACCACTAATGACTTCAATGCTATAAGGAATATGAAGCAGGCAAGATAAAATTAAATATTAATAACAGCTTATATGTATGCTCACAATAACAAGGCTAACATGCGGATGTTTTGCAGGTATAATTTTTACCATGTTCACCATCTGGGTTTGCTGTGTAAGCATGCAAACATTTTCTAATTACCCAAGAGAGCAAGAGAGAAAGAATAATCAGACGGGATGCATCGGTCTTGCACGAGACCATTCCAAAGGTGGGGGCAGAATAGCTGAAGGCTGCAGACCCCATGGTAGTGAAGTGGGTTGATGGAGAAGTGAGTTGGATGGCAGAGGAGATTCTGAGAGTATGGGAGGGTGTGAAGATATGCAGTAGTTCAGAAAGATATAAAGGGACTATAGGTTATGAAGTGCCTTAGAGGTAAAAAGCAGAATCTTGAAATCGATAGGATATTTAATAGGGAGCCAGTGAAGTTGCTGAGGATCAGGAGTGATAGGATCTATAGAAAAAGTTCTGGTTCTGTTCATGAAAACACTTGAGAGGAAGACCAAAAAGGACGGAGCTGCAACAGTCAATACAGGACGTAATCAATATGTGAAAGAGAATGTCAGTGCTGTGCTGTGTCAGTGACAGGTGAAGACAATTAAAATTGCACAGATGAAAGCACACAGAAGAGTAACACCGTTGATGTGTCCTTGAAAAGATGATGTACTGAAGAGGGTGACACACACACAGTCTCAATCTAAGGGGAAGGAGGAACTATGGAGTTGTCAGTAGTCAGAGAAAATCAGGTTGCAGGCCAGACAGCTACACAAGGAGCTGAAGCTCACTATACAGCAAGATAAAGCTCAGTAGAACTGCATATTCAGGTTATAATTCTCTGCAGGTTCCTCAGCTCCAAGCAAACCTTCACATTGTCACACTGTCAGATTTTGATACCTTGTTACAGGGGTGTAGGTTTTGTTTCAACATTGGGGGAGCACATATTAAATAGGAGTTGCGGGGCATCAAACACCTAAATTCGTCCATCCTGGTGAATTTTTATCCATCCTACGGCACACGACTGTCTGTACTGAATTCTGTGCCAATCTATTTGGTAGAAGCTGAGATATTTTACTGGATATGCGTGTATAAATGTCAGGGGGTCACCAAAGACATTAGAATTCATGCTCTGTGCACCGTGGATATCAAATTTCAAGGCAATCCACCGAACAATTGTTGAGATTTTCAGTCAGGCCCAAAGTGGTGAATTGAACAGACAGGCTGTCATTGCCATCCTCAGTGCCAGTCGGCTTGCAAGGCTAAAAAAGTGCATTGAAACCACTCATGATCACCTTTATATATGTTATATAAGCGTGTCAAGCAATGTGCTCTTTGCCCTTATCTCCTCTGGCTAATGTGGCGGCCCTCATGCTAATTGTTCCCCACTATAATGCAACATACACACTCAGAGATGTGTGTTACAGTGTTACATCGCGGTGTCTACTGGTGCGTCCCATTTCTGGTAAGACAACGGTTTCCTCTAGAGCTGGTACGTGGCAGACAACTCTCACTCAGGTCACAACGGCGCTGTCCAGCTGAGATAATTCTCTGCCCTTTTCCTGAACTCATCCCCTGGCAGTGAATCATGGGCACATGTATTAGAATAGATTATCTGAGCTCTAGACAGGTATGGTGATACGGAAGGTTAAGCTACAGACTCCCTGGGTGGTACTGGTTCCAAAGGTCCATCAACAACAAACTGTGCTGCCATATTGAGCGTGCTGTTAGATAAGGGCAACAAGTGGGTGTGGGAATCAAGTAATTGTACCAATGATCACTAAGTACCATCAGAATTGCCTCCCTGAGGACAATTAATTAATCTAGAGCACTTAGGTGGAAGAGCAAGTTTGAAAAGCCATGAAGAATAGCAACTTGGTCGGACATTGATTTGTGGGGAGTGTACTGTAGATAACTGAGGAGCTATCAGGTTAACTGGCCGAGTTTAAATGTCATAACATCTGCAAAAAATACTGGAGCTCTGGGCAGAGCTGACATTTGCTACTCTGGCATTTAGAAGGTTAGGTGAGGAGGACAAATTATGTTAATGCCAATTAGATGTTTGATTCATTTACACTTCAGAAAAAACAACTTTAACAAACAGGGAGGTAAGTAACAGCTTGGTCGATAATGACAACTTCAAGCTTACTCATGGTGGGCAGACGGATTTTCCCAGCTCAGGATTAACTGGCTGTGTTTTGGAAGATATATATAATGCATGAAAATGGATTAGACAAAGATCAAATGGAAACATTTTTAATAAAAAATATTTTATGCAGCAGCTTGTAAAGTCCAACATTTTAAAAAACAAAATTTAACAGGAGCACAGTAGAAATAATCCTTCAGTAGAGTCTGTGTTTCACTGTGACTCACTGTCTCATGGGTGTGTCGTAGAAAACCCTGTCTTCTTGTCTCCTTGCATGGGAAAAATGTCTGTGATCCAGTATTGGAAGAGTGCAATGACTGCAGTGGTTTCCTCTAAAACACAAAAAGACAG
This sequence comes from Epinephelus moara, assembly GCF_006386435.1. Taxonomy (NCBI): domain Eukaryota; kingdom Metazoa; phylum Chordata; class Actinopteri; order Perciformes; family Serranidae; genus Epinephelus; species Epinephelus moara. Next base: position 25,309,095 of record NC_065519.1, on the reverse strand, counting down.
AGAGCAACATTTCAGTTACAGCTGACAAGACAATACCAGAGGAACAGTCAGTGCTTTTACCAAAGAGACTTAGTTACTGTTGTATTTCCAGAATAATAAATCAAAATCCCCAGCGGGTGTTCAAATGTACTCCCTACCTCTCTACATGTAGACATTCAACCTAACACGTCTGCCTCCCACCCAAGACAGGATCTTTTTTTTTTTTTTTCCAAATGTTCTTGAAAAGTTAAATTTAGTGAATCTATGCAGAGCTAAAAAAAGGACAGAATAAAGGGGAGCAGTCAAGCCAATGTCATTCATGAGAGCAACTCAAGGATGCGGTAAAATATGCTCAAAGGAAATCTGCTTCAGACCTGCTCCTGCAGTCAGCTGATTGCCACTGCAAGGGTAGATAGAGCGAGGAGAGCTTTAGTGAACTCACTTGAAGAACTTTTAAAGGCACACCTCTCCGCAACCGCATAGATTAGCTCCTGGCATGGAGCTGGATGTGGCAGTGGATGCAGGTTACGTTAAAAATACTGAATGCCGCTTCAACGAGGTGGATATTAATCAGAAACATCGAATCATTCAAAGCTGTCACACTGCAGCAGCTCATAAACATGAAGCCAAATACAGCAAGAATGCCAGTGCGTAAATTGCTAACATAGCAAAGGTGAGCTAAGTGAAGAGAAATCCATTCACAAGGAGCTCTGCTCTGATACAATCTGCTGGAGAAGCTGCATTTAAAAAACAGTGAATTGAAGCATGACTCATACAATATGAGGCGGGTGGGGTGGGGGGGGGTTAGAAGAAAAGCTTTCAGGCAGCTGTGGAGCAGGTGCATGAGAGGATAGGCACAACTAAGGCGGGCTTGTACTGTGCTGTGTGCTCTGCTCGCGAGATAGCAAACTGGATTTCACACAGTGTTGTCCTGGCGACAGGGACAGGCAGAGGCAAGCAGCACTTTGTGGCCAACGATACGGCGGTGGCCTGAATCTCCCGGCTGGTCTATCTTGCTCTACCTCTCCCTCTCACAGATATACACTTGTGCGCGTGACAGCGGCAAAGTCCCCGCTGATCCTATTATGCAGCCAGCTAGCCAACCATGCAAACACACAAACACACATGCACAGGTGAAAACGTGTCAAGGGGCTTATGAGTTGTTTTGGCTGTTGACAGAGTAAAGGGGAGATGAACAAGTTGAAACATGTTGGTTAACTCAGAGCTGAAGTCACCTGAGTGTAAGGTATAACATGGACAAGACCAGCTCTACTATTGCAAACTGAGGACAGGTACGTGCAGGTAAAGGCTGCTGAAGGCAAGTAAGGACAGGTATTCTCAGGCAAACAAAGAACATCAAAGTAAGGGCACGTAGAATAGAAGGCAAGCACGGACAGACAGAGGCATGTATTAACCTGCTGGGACAGGTCAGAGAAGTGCCTGGGGCAGATCCCAGCAAGATGAGGCCAGTTTGGACAGGGCTGGGCATGAATGCATGTTACAAGGAGCAGCATAATGTACAAGCAAAGATCCCATAATTTATGATCTGATTCAACCTTTCACAACTTTCCAGGACTAAACCCTCACTCAGTTTTCACTGATCGACGCATCACTGACCTGCAGACATGGGAGACGTGTTGGAGAACTCCTCCAGTGCCATTTCCAGCTTGTTTGCCTCTTGCTGTTGAACAAGGGCCTTGAGACTGTGGAGCTGCTTCAGGACAGAGGTGTGCTTGGATCCGCTGGATATGCTGCTCAGAAGGTCATTCACTGTCCCAGACAGGAGAGGAAGCTTGTCTCCACGCATGGAGGCTGGAGGAGCATATAACAGTGAGAGGTGGTCTGTTACTTCAACCGCATTTCATATATTATCTAATATTTAAGAAGTGTACTCCAACTGGAGTTGACGACGTGGCAGTTACGATATTGTAACCCTAGTTCTACTAGCACGGGCAAAGCTCTCTACTGGACTCAATGGGTAATACTCTCCTCCGATCATGAGCATGCATTCCATCACTGAAATTTGCATAAATGTTGCCAGCCAATCACGACGTGCCTACCTGAATATGTGCAGACCAAACAGTTTATAAGAGAGTATCTCGATGCTGTCCGTTATCCTGTTCTCTTGAGTGACAGCAATCTGCCCACCTCTGTATCCATTTCTGAACGCCATGTGCAGCGTAATGACGAATAGCACACATCAGCCAGTATGGCAGCTTTGGTTAACATATCTAACCCCTGTTGTGGCATGCATACACAAAATTCCCAAGATACTGATGTCTATTCGTCCCTCCGATCACCACGTGGGAGACGAGAGGAATTCAAGGCACTATGTCCATTCATGAACACTGTATCCCGGCGTGATGATGTCAGAATATATGCATCATCCAATAAATAATGGCTCTGATTAATATAAAACAAATACACAGATGTCTGTTTCTCCCTCTTGATCTTCGTGGGAGACGGGAGAATTAAACACTGTGACACTCTCGGCTGCGTAGGGTAAGAAATGTAACTTTATAAATATAACAGTTATTTAACACATCATTTTATAGCTTTACTTGTATAACTATGCACCATATGTGACTGTCTAGACTATGTGTCATCCCAGTAGAGAAAATATCACCGGTAAATGTTTTTATTCACAAAGTCAGACTGGGTGAATCTCATATCTTTGCAGTCTCACCCTTTATTATTAGTTATTCTCTTTAACAAGGGTGCTCTACCAGGTATCAACGACCGAAGAGCTTTAACGGCCTAATCTTCAGCAGGATTTGGATTCGTGGGCTATCTTGGCTTGGTTTCCTTTAAAATAAATGTTACATTCTCAAAGATGTTGACAATGATTACTAGTCAGCACCCAGATATAGATTTGCCTGGCAACTAAAAAATGCCCAAACACTTAACTTTCTCCATGTAGTTCATTCTAATGGCACCGCAATTTTAGCTATTACACTTTCATCCAATTACTGATGCTATGTTTTTCACTATTTTTCTGTTCAGTTCATGCTGGCACTGTCACATCACGTCTCAAAAAAGCACAGATGTGCTGTGGCAGGAGTGCAATGGATTCTGTTCAACAGTTTTCATTAACATGTTTTCAGCGTTTGGCAGAATTTAATTATGTGTTTGTAAACTACATCACAGCCACCGGCTTTGTGCATCATAGCACCCAAAATGAATCAAAAATCAAACTCATTGGCAGGGTGTTCATTTCACCAAATATTAACATCAAATAAATGAGCACAAGCTGTGGCAGTGCTAACAAGATTCAGCAAGAGAATGTACAAAACTGGCTGATCCAATAAGACAAGCACTGCTCTGATCAATACTTACAATCTGACAAATAGATTTCCAGTGTTGTCCTGAGGAAGTCTGACACATCCACAGCTCTCCCCTCCTCCTCCTCCTCCTCCTCCTCTTCTTCCCCATCTTTTCGGTACGTGAACTCCAGGGCAGTGGCCCGAGGCATCAGACCCATGGAGAGCAGCTTTTCTTTGTGCCGCTTCTTTTTCAGCTTCCTCTTCTTGTTCCTGCTAACGCGCTCACCTCCCTCATCTACAGGTGTGTGACCTGTGCTGGACTCACTCAGTGGAGCTGCTCCATCTTTCTCAGAGTCTTGATGGAGGGCTGTTTTCCTTTTCCTTCGCCTCCTTTTTCTTTTCTGCTCTTCTTCCTCTTTATCTTGGTCTTTGTCGCTATCATGGACGACCTCTTCTGTGGACAACAAGATTGATAAGTTTCAAAACACTGTAAGTTTCCACATACACCACTACTCTTGAGCAAAAGCAGCTGAAATCAGTGGTTCCAGTCCAGATTTCTCCTTAGTCATTAGTTCAATGCCAACACAGTTCAATACATTTGGCGTCATATTTGGGTTTGGCCATGTCGTCCAGCTAGTTTGGTGTCTCTTTCAAGTAGCCGCCCATAGAGCTGAAAACACACCAGCACCACCGCAGTGTGGCTCCTGAAGAGACAATCTCCAGAGCAATGACTCACCAGGCAATATCTTTCTGGCCATTGTCTTCATAATGACGGGACTGAGGGTCATTTAGCTTGGGATATTTCTCGACTTTAGCAACAAGTCTCTCCTCATCCATTCTTTGTCACACATGAGACACAGCAACTGAGTTCTCTTTGCGTCAATAGTAAGGAGAGGAGTGGAGCTGTCACAGGAGCAGAAAAAAAGAGCTACTACGGGAGCTGGTATGTGCAAGCAGAGAGCAAGTGGGGGAGAAATGCATTTAATTCAGGGAGCGGTGAAGCTGGAAACGGAACAACAGTTTGACCAGCCACCTCTGCTGTGGGGTTGTACATTGAAAATAACAGGGGCGTATTTTATGGCCAGCGGCATTTACTGGAAATTCACTGTACTTAGAAGTAAAATATTTTTTTTGTATGAATTTGACACGTTTGCGAGTCACTTACGGTCCAATCAGAATGGACCTGCGACCCACTAGTTGGGAACCACTGGCCTAAATCATAACTGCAAATGTCTGATTCTTGACTTCATATTTTGTGTGACATTTTGGAGCTTGGTCCTCAGATTTGGGTGGGTTTCTACTTGTAATGTCCAATAATGTGTCAGTGAGAGGTGAGAGGTTGCAGGTTTCCCCCCAGCTAATCACTGCACCATCTGATTCCACTTATTAGATACTCCGTCTTTTTAGCTGATTACATTCTAATCAGCACAATCAGCTGGTGTAGTTACTGATTGAAAAGAAAACCTGTTGAATCTTGGCCTTATATAAAATAAAATTGAGACCAAAGGATTTAATAAAATCAGAATCAGTGTGCTGCATGTCAAGTTGTCTCTTGACAAACTTGTAGATAAAATCATCTATTTAGTCTTTTTTATTTTCTCTGTGATGATTGTGTACAATGAAATATGCATCTCCCATGCTGCTTGTAACAATTTCCCTCATTTTGAATGCAGCACTCTGATGAAAATTGAAATAAAAAACAGGGCACACACTCAGGTTATGCATTAGCTTTCATCGTGCACACACACACAAACACAGAAGTACTACATTCCTCCTACCTTATGGAAATCATCATTAGAGCTCCTGCAGTTCTGTTTTAACCTTGCACTTTCATTTCTCTTGCTCTTGTTTTCCAGTTTGTTTTTAGGGAAAAATGTTACCTGTGCTAAATCTCTCTTCCATTATATTTTATTACCGAAACCTTAAATTTAATGACTAAAGCTTTATGGTTAGCCCATACAGTAATGGCGCTCTGGCTGGCTGAGCAGCTTCCTCCTCACCTCACCACACCTCCCCTCTGCTTAACAACCCAAGAGGCATTGAGAGGTCAAAGAAACAAGCTCCCATCGAATTTTAAGCGACCCGTTTACACTAGTGAGCAGCGAACTGGCTCACAGCCAAAACATAATGCAGCCGAGACAGCGGCGGTGCAACAGCTACCAATACTGAAAAGCAATTCAAGAGAGAGCCACTGCTCCATTAAGTCTATCATGGATTATGGTGACAACAAATAAAAGTCACGTACCGGACAAAAGGTGAAAATTAACTTGAACTTGCTCTCATTTCTTTACTGACAGGCCATCTGGGCAGAACTGTACCATTTGCTGCACTGAGTCACATCATTTCCAGAGCGTGTACAAATCTGAAATATTTATGCTGATTTGTATTAATTCTGTCCTTTTGTGGTAGATTTACAATGAGCAAAAGAATCTCACATCAATGTGTTGCTAAGCACAGAGGAACAGAGAATTCCTTCAAGTCTAAATGCACTTTTGTGATCGCCACAGATGTGGAAATAAAAGAATTGAGAAAAACGCTAAAAATAGAGAGTAACTATCATGTCTTGAAAAGATAACTTAGAAACAAATGTGCTAGTGCACACTTTGGTAGTTCAAGAAAAAGTGTTCTGCACTGCAACATACAGCAGGTAGAGTTACACAAAATTAGCCAAAAAATAAACTGACCAGAATGGACTGAAACCTACAACAGCACTTAACTATAGATGACTTATGTTTCCATATATTTCTGCCTATTAGGCTTGGGCTGTATCAAAGCTATGGTATACTGAGGTGTTGAGAGATCTTGAAAGTATAATTTTTCTATTAAACCGATATGGAGATGGTGCATTGAGGTGGTGTAGTGCACAGCAATCGCCACCAGAGGTCAGTGTGTACTGGTGGAACAGACAGCAAAGCTGAGAAAGATGGTGCCTGTGGGTGGTGGGGATAACATAATAGGACTAGTACAAAAAATCCTCTGCTCCTGTTTGGGAGTATTGCCATGTATAACTTTATCTTGAGGTTACGTTTTCCAAATACAAAAGCAGTACATTAGCCACAAAATTTTGTTTAAAACATCTCAGTTCAGCCCACTGATGTCAGTGTCCACCGCAGCAACATGTGTCATCGAGTCCTCCAGCAATAAGGGCGTCTATTTCCGATCTGTTCGTTATTCTATGGGCCACAATAGTTCAGTCCAACAAGACTAGTCTAAATAGGCTAACGGCATATTAGAAGCACAGCATTGCTGCTAGACAATGACTGCCATCACCAGTGACTCAGCTTTTACTTTTTTTTTTTTATTAACACAAATACCATCATATACGGTGCACCCTGGTAAAATGTCAGGAAGGTATGAAAAAATAGATACTGCTTAAGCCGTCTTTGAGTCAGACTATGCGTTCAGACCAAATGTGTGGAGTGTGGAGACAGATCTGGTAATTTAAGGCAACCATAAGGGTTGTCTTAGTCACTCTGAATACATTAATCATTACTATATCACATCAGCTTGTTATTGTTGAACTATTTCTATACTATTATACTGATGGATTTATGATCTTAATGAAGCCCCCGCTGACCTTAAACAGGACTTTAGATTGCAATTTCCATCGAGGCTCACAGCCCACTACATCAAAAACATGTTCAATTAAGGTGCTGTTAGGCAGACGAGTGCAATTAATCAAACTTCACCTCATCATTTATTCTAGTGGGCACCTTTAGACGCTGCACTGTCTCGGCCAACAAATCTCTTTCATTTCACTGAGGTAAAGCAGAAGCCTGTCAGGTGAATGGAGGTCTGCATTAAGGAAGATGATGAGTACAGATACACGTGTAATGAGCCATGGCTCTTATTACTGTGATCATTCCTCTGGTTCATGACAAGACAAAGTGCAGTGAAAGTATCTAAATAAACAGTCTTTAAATTATCCATTTTCACTGCGGCGCTGATAAGCTGTACGAGTTTATCCTGACAAACAACACATTCAATAGACAGATCAAAGTGAAAATCACCCAGGCTCAAACACCATCTGCGCCGCATTCAAGTTCTCCCCAGTTCAAAAACACAATCGATTATCACTGTCTGTTTCCCTTAATTTGAGTGTCAGAGACAATCAAAAAGAGTGACTGTAATACACGGGAGAGTCATTGTGGAGAACCCCCATGCAGTAAATCTCTCTAGCTTTATGGCGCACAGCACAAGTCCATAAATGTAAGATTATGGTCGTCTTACCAGCTGGGTCCTCCGCACTATTTATGCTTTCGAACTGGGGAAGTGTGACAGATTTCTCTGAATCTGTCTTGTAGTCTGTGGGAGGAGGTAGGACTGTGTACATCCGCCTGCCTGGAGTGGCTGCACTCTGTGTCCCTGTATCTCCGGAGATAGATATGGCAAATTAAAGAAGGTAATAAACCCCAGTTTTGTGTGTATGGTGTGTTAGTATGCTGATGTGTATTTTTAAAAAAATATCACCATTCAATAAATTGTACTTAGTACTTTTGTAAGCAGCAAGTATCACTGGCAAACTCAATGTGAGCTTACCAATGACAGTGTCTTGTTGAGAGGCCTTTCTTTTCACATAGGTTTTTTTGGATAGGGCATCTACAATGCGTGGTGGGCTGGGTTGCTTCTCCAGTTTGGGAGCTGCAGGGTAAAGCTTCTGAAGTACTTTTGATTGAAAAACTAAATGACACAGGAAAAAGGACAAAAAAACAAACACAAAAAAGACACACTGTAATTGCCATATATCTGACTTTATCTTTGTGTGTGAACAGCAATTAAATAAACTAAGTAATCGTAAACCTCATGCCATCATCTAACAGTTTAGCAAAGCATACCAAGGTAAATATACAGTAGGCTTCATACTTGTGATCAAATATATTCCTGACATATAACAAAATATGAAGTCAGAGGATTAAATAGCCTGACAACCTTGATATTGGTGCTGCTTTATGGGCCATGTGCACATCGTTTGCATTAACACCACTGTTACACAGACCACTACTTCTACTACTGCTTCTACTAATAACAATAACAACATAATATAATAATAATATACTTCTGCAAGACACCAATGTTAAAAGGAGTTACTTGTCTCATATATTGGCTGAGTAACGTTATATTGGTAATTGGTTAAAATAGCACGCCAAACAACCACAAAGTTAAAAATTTAACCGGAAACTAAGTTAAACAGGATCTAAGTGGGAAAAAGAAAGGCTATCATACAAACAAAGCGTAACCTGCTGTTAACACATATAACTTTGTATTGGACATCGGTACCGTAACGCAAAGCGAAAACTGACTGTAGCTATAACTTGACAGTGGAGCACGTGCATTTGTTTACAACCTAATTAGCCCCCACCTACCGCGAGACTTAGGTCGTTAGCTAGCTAACGTTACATTAGCTAGCCGGTAGCATGCAACAGTTTTGAGTTTTTGTATGACATTAATAATGTTGCCGACGACACTTGGGAAACTCACCTTCTTCCCTACGTGCCATATTGCCATATATATCTGAGTGGAAGCGAAGAGGACGGAAATTTCAATGTAACGTGTGGCTACAGCTAATATGTTAGCATGCTAGCTGAGTTAGCTACCCAGCCTGCTAGCTTGTGAAATTAGCTCGATTGATAACAGCGGTTAAATCCCACGGCGGTGAAACAATTGAGTTGTGTGTGCAACGCTCCGTGTTGGAATAGATAAAGAGTTGGTAAGAGTTAACTATACTTAAAAAATAAAGGCAAGTCCGCTTCGCTTGCCGAACTACAGTAGTGCTCGGGCTCCTCTCGCTGCTTCCTCCAAAGTACCAGCCCACAAACTGTTAGGGGAGACCTCACTTGGTGTAGTCGCGCCAATTCGCATTCAAAATAATGTCAATTTAACGTAAGCGCAGTTATTACAAAAGATATGTACCCTGTATATAACACGTAACTATATTGTTTTATCCAGCAGAGTACATACTTCAAATCGGCATTCAAATCAGCCTTGTTTAGCTGATGTATAGAATATTATAGCATGTTTGAAACGGCTCGACCACTGACAAAAAATACAGATAGTTCAAGTTTTATTGAGCCAAATTGATTCTGTGATATTGATATGTAAGACGAATCACAGTGTGACTCGCTTTGTCTCTTGATCTCCGGCTAAAATCATCAAGCCAAACATGCTTTTGAAGACAGTTTATACTGCCAACTTTCCTTGGTGTAGTGTGATGAGTGCGATGCATCAGACTAGAGCTCCCCTTGTGTTTGAACCCTGTAATAACAGCGGTGTTGGGGCGTGCGCACACAGAGCCAGCTGTAGGACGGAGTGGAAGCGAGATGAGAATACTAAACAGGCACCTCATGGCTCAGCATCAGCACCGGGCTGAGTTAGGATTTGCGCACCCTCCAAACTTGGCTTGGGACCTCAGCATGTGAACGGGCTTTGCAGGAGGAGGATCCACCTAGGATGTCAGCTCTGAAGAAGGTAAAGCCCCCTCTCTCTTTTACTAATCTTTGAGCACATATTTATCCTAAATTTGACATGTGGAGGATTCAAACACTATATTTTGTCATCTTACAGTAAATGAGAAGATTTGTGCAGTTGTGGAAAATGGGTGTGTTTGGGCAGTTTGGTTGCAGGTTGTGTAAGGTTGTGTGGTGATCAGACTTTTGACTTAGGCAAAAACCTTTCCGTGTTTTTTTGAACAATATTAAGTACAAAAATGCAGATTTATTTAAATATGGTCAGTCATCACAATAAACAGAATATGATTTTTGCATCACTTTTGCATGCACATTAATTTTGTTTACCACTCCTCTGATTTGCCTCCTGGATGTCATTCCTGCACTTACATTCATCCCTGAGGATGAGGCTTGGTTGAGGAGCATTTCAGGCAGAAAAAAACCCTCTTAGCACAAGGCTAACTTCTCAAATGGATGTTATGTCAGGTTTGATCTCCCCCAGACTCTTTCTGTTGTGCACTGTCACGTAATACCGTATGTATCATGCCGAGTGTAGTCTCTGTGGGTGTATGAGCTTCACTGACTGTATCTGACAGAGCCCAAGCCCAGCTCTGGCAATCCTGAATGAGAGTGGAGCTCCATACAGCTTAACGAAAGAAGGCATTGGCTGAGCTGTAGATTTTGTAAGAATCAAGGAACTACACCGACCTGTGTAAACATGTTACATAATACCTTACCGAAGAGCGTATGCACAATTCCCACAGGCTGTCTGATTTATCTGATTCAAGTGGTGAGATTCCCGGATTGGGTGGTTATTACTGCTGTAGGAATCAAGCCTCTTCTGTTGTTGGGGGTGTTGCAAGATCAGAAAAAAAGTTCACTGCCTGTTTGAGTAAAGAGCCTGTCATCACTGTCAGTTGTACACTGACACATCGTGTTGTTTAAGATTCAGTGCAAGTTGCAAGTATTGATGTCTCAGCTCCCATAGATTCCCATGATTGAGCGACACAAAAAGAAGGGAAGTTGTATAGAACGTCTGCTTCAGCACTGCTGCCGAATCCACGGCAAATACACAGTGCTCAGCACACACACACTGTGAGTGACAAAAAGTGCTGGCTGCCAGCACTCACATAGTCAGACATCATAATCACAGAGGTGCTAAAAATAGGAGACCATATTCATTGCAATGCTTTAGAAGCTCAATGGAGTTATTGCTGTTCACCCTCGCAGCTAGAAGTTTTTACCAAGATACTCCTGGATGTTGTACTTGTACCCCTACTCAATTATACAAAAAGCCTTTATTTTTAGAGAGTCGTGGCCAGCCAGCCTTTCTTCAATGACATGCAGCTGCTTGGGTGAAACTCTGATGTGTAAGTGATGGACCTTTTCACTTACTAGTCTCTGAAACTAAGGGTGCACCGCACAGCTGCTCATACATGGAAACTGCATTTTCTGCCATAGTAACAAGCATGTGTTATTTCAGGTCCTAAGAAGTGTCCCATGTTCATTCATTATGCAGCTGGTGAGAAGTGCTATAGAGCAGTGGTTGTAGCAGCAAGCAGTCAGGAGGAAGTGTAATTACTTTTAATCAATAAGAAGGATAATTTAAGGAACCTTGGTGTGTGTTGATTTGTGTGTATACATTTCCTGGGTGTGCCCGTACAATATGTTTGCATGTGTAGCTTGTGTATACCTAAAAGAGAGGGAACCTGTGGGTGGACAGATGCCAGGTGGCAGGTGAGAAATACACGTCCCCTCTGTAAGTCCTTATGTGACTGAAAAATAAATTACCTGTCACTTACCAGCTTTAGGGGGGGGCTTAACTTTCACCTCATCCACATCACTTCCCTTGCTTTGAATCAGTCTTTCAGCGAAAGTCTGATGATTCATACTAGTCTTTGCTCATCCTACCAGGCAATTTCTTCACTTAAAAAGAAGAGAGCCTTAATAAAAAGCTCCCACTTGCGTACAAAGCATAAAGGACAAAAAAAACCTAATTGGAAACTGACACCATTTCCCCTCAGAAGCGCTTCGGAATTGAAGGTAGCTCATTTCAGGATATTTCCAACGCTGCTGCTGTCAAATTGCCTGCATGCACAAGCACACGCATCCATGCCCACGCCAACAGACTCTCAGAGTTGTCAATGGGAAGCTTGTGCGGACTTTGCCTACTTGGCAGTGACATGATAAGGCTCTCATAATCTGTTTGAAGATGCATAGAAAACTTGAATCGCTACATTTATTCGTGTGGGGATGTCACTTAGGAGCAGTGGTGAATGTAGACAAGTCTGACTAAAAGTAAATGTTCAAACATCCAGCAGCCTCCTTTCTTATTCATCCACTCATTGTGACAGTTGTGTTTCTGCTTTCTCCCTCCATGTCCTATTCTTTTTATCCTTCTTCTTCTTTCTTTCTGACTTAAATACTTTTCCTACCTGCATGCACCTTCTTTCATTCACTCTGTCTCTCTTTTATGTTTCTATTCATTCCCTGATGAATGCCCCCCCGCATCCGTAATAGTTTGGCTTCAGGAGAGGGATGCAGAGGAAATGGAGCGGATGGATGGGACAGAGCTTTATGAATCTAATAATGCATGGGAGCCAAGTGTGTGTACTGTATATACTGTATGCTGTGTGAGTCTTTGTGTGTGTATCTGAACACCAACACAACTCAGTTAATCACCTTTGTGCTGCGGTGTGCACAGATCTTCCAGGCAGGTGGGTGCCATCATACATTCTCCCAGTGTTACTGTTACTGCAATAGCTGCCACATAGCCCTAAGTCAAATGTGACTCATTACAAGGTCCATTAGCAAGCTGGTATACTATCTCTAACCTTTCCTCTCTGCTCTAATTGCACATTCATAAATACAGACAGCGTGATCCCAGTTGGTAATGTCATCATTTATGATGATTTTACCATGCTGCCTTTGTCAGCCAGACGAGTGCATTTTCATCATAACAGCAGCTGTCTTTGAAAGTTGGCACAGCAGAGAGAGGAGTGCCCATGCTTCTTGTCAGCTGTATGCCTTTGAAACTCTTTGACTGGAAACAAAATTAAATCATCTCTTGGTCTTAAAGGAATTATAAATGTGTCCCATAAGGCCCTTTGTGTTAACACCGTCAAAATGTGAAATTTGATACTAATGTAAGTGAAAGACCCCGTACAACTCCAAGTGTACTTGAGGTCTGCCTTGTAGAGTGTAAGTCCTAATACCATTACCGTTGGCGAAAGGCCCAGCTCTTTTACAACCCAGTCTTTACCAGATCCTTTAAACCCAGCAATGAACCTGAATATATTGGCTTAATAAAATAGCCCACTTTAACAAAGGACATCGAGGCAGCAGATTTTTTGATTGGGATAGGTCTAAGAGATTTGATTAAGCTCCAGAGAATTACTTAGTGCTTTAATCGTCCCAATGTAGTCAAGCTGTTTAACATAAATGGCAATTTTCTTTCTGGTATTACGAGGTCTGAGTATGATTACGATACCAGTACCAATGTCAGTACCCTTAAATAGCCAATATTAATAGTAGTACTTCGTTTGATACCTTTTTTTTTGTATTTCATTTGATATCCATCATGTGAATAGAAGCATTCAGTTGCGTAAAGTGCCACCAGATGCCATAGCCGTGTAGTATAGAACGAATCACAGTGTTAGTTTACAATAACTTGTGGGTAGAAAATCATTGCGTCACATGTACAAAATGAAACAGCACTGAGCAAAAGCTGTCTCAATGGGTTAGTTTTAAGCCACCTAATAAAGTCCCATAAAAAAAAAAATCAATATTGGTACGTATAAGTGTACGCTATTTAGAATATTTTCACCACTTCAGCTAGACGTCAGACGGCCCTTTCCTATGGGGAACTGAAGCCATTATCTTAAAGCCACCAGACTCCGTTGCCAAAAACAGTAATTTTACTAAGCAGGTTGCAGGAGTTGCTGGTCCACCGCTGCCTCTAGTGGTTTAAGGTGTAAAGTAATGCAGAGAAAATATTCTAAATATAGCGCACATTATATGTGATAAAAAAAATTCAGGTGGCTAAAACATGCCCCCCGTCCACAGCAGGACGTTGCTTAGCTTATATTTAGTTAATCAAAAATACGAGCAAGGCAACACAGCAATGGTAAATGGACCTGCTCTTGTATAGCGCCTCTGTAGTCATCTGAAGCTCTTTTTATACTACGAGTCCCATTTGGCCATTCACACACACTGGTGGCTGAGACTACCATACAATGTGCCATCTGTTACTCAGTTTTTCACACACACACACTGATGGAACAGCCATCAGGAGCAATTTTGGGTTCAGTATCTTGCTCAAGGATACTTCAACATGCGGACTGGAGGAGCCGGGGATTGAACCGCTGATCTTCTGATTAGTGGAGGATCCGCTTGGCGTCTGAGCCACATAGCTGCCACATAAAATTAGTACAGCCAAAATGTAAGAGAGGTCAGACCACCTTGTTTTACTATATATCTTTAAAAGTTACAATTATGACTGAGAATGGCAACAGAAATTTACAAATTTGCAGATATCGCATATCTCTGCAATTTAAATTCTTATGCCGGTTGTCTACCTGAAAGTGATTGCTGTTGTTAGCGCATTGTCACGGTGATTCAGTCTATAGCCACGCTGAATGTTACACAGAATATTTTGGTGGCATTCCAGCAGGCTGAACTGCCGACTCCGTCAAATACTCTGCACTCGACTCTACCACACCACAGACACTTTGGATTTTAGCTGCTGCGGTACTGGGCCAATCACATGTGGCATAAAATCAAAGAATGCATGCAGTGACTGGCTGCAAGCCAAACCATACGTTTTTTTGTCTATATTTGGGTACATAAAGGATCAAATGCAGGTATTGTTTAAGTGGAGAAGTTTCGATACTACTTGGTACAGAGTTATTCCGGTCAATACCTTGAATGTATGGAGTGCAGATACCCAGCTCTAACTATTACCTAGTTGCTGTTGTTCACTGACTTAATACCCAGCATCATGTGTTTTTCAGTAATAGTCATAAACCACTGTGGATGGATGCTGCTGTTGCCATGATAACAGTGCACCTAGGTGGATTTCACCTTTCGAGAGCTAACCACGAGTCATTTTTATGGAGCTACATTAGGGTCAAATGTTTTGTACTTGAAAAAATAAAATTTGAAACTGAAAATTCATGTGTTGATCTTGAATTTTGAAAAATACAACAATGTATTCAAAATAAAAATAAGTATATGAAACGTTTTTTCAGGTTAAATATAATTTTGATTCACTTTGGTAATTCTTTTGAATGAATAATTTATTTTCACTTTTCACCTCCATATATATTTTAACATTTAAGGTCTTATTTTTTTCAGTTGCATGTTTTATCTTTTCAGATTCAGATCTTATTTTTTATAGTTTCAAATCTTATTTTTTCACTTTCAAATCTTTTTTTTCACTTTCAGATCTTTTTTTTTTCAGTTTCAAATCTGTTTTTTGAGTTTCAGACATTTGACCCTGATGTGGCGTGGGGGGCGTGGCATCAACTGAGAGGGGTGTGGAATCATGAGTGACAGTGCCTTCAGGGAACGTAGGAACTAAAAAAATTCTGACTCAACACTTACATACACCATATTCAAGTGAAGACACAGAAGTTTGTCACTGGCATCAATTTATACACTGCCAGTCATATGAATATGGTGTATGTAAGTGTTGAGTCAGAATTTTTTTAGATCCTACATTCCCTGAAGGCACTGTCACTCACGATTCCACACCCCTCTCAGTTGATGCCACGCCCCCCACGCCACATCAGGGTCAAAAGTCTGAAACTCAAAAAACAGATCTGAAAGTGAAAAAAAAGATTTGAAACTGTAAAAAATAAGATCTGAATCTGAAAAGATAAAACATTGTTGTATTTTTCAAAATTCAAGATCAACACATGAATTTTAAGTTTCAAATTTTATTTTTTCAAGCACAAAACATTTGACCCTAATGTAGCTCCATACATTTTAGGTAAGAGCTTTGACCTCCATCCAACCCTGCAAACACGTCTCTGCACTTTCCAGATGCACCAGTTGCCTCAATGCATGAGCATCTGGAGGGGATCTCAGCTTCACAGTTTCCCTTTCATCTACCTACCTGTGTCTCTGGTGATGCATGCTTGAAATAAGTAAAGTAACGGTTGTTAATTAAGTTTGCTGCCTCACTGTGTCCTACATGAGTAATCTAACTGAAAACTAGGATTCAGGAGTCATGTGGTTATAGCACAGATGTTTGTGAAAGTTACAGTTGTGATTTGATAGTGAGACACTGTTAGAGAGGTGTCATTTTTTGAAGCCCTGCAGTGTTGTACTCTGTGTGTCATATCTCTTTTGCTAAAGCTGGAGTGAGTGGATACAGTGCAAACCTTATCTTCTGCTCCATCGGCACACCACTGCATTCGATATCTTGCCTGGGTAAGAACAGGGCAGACAGCGCTTAAGGCAAACGGGAAGAGCTTTGAGATGCATTGGAGTGACTCCACTTCCCGTCCGTCCTCTCAGATCTCCATTAGCTCACCAAGAGTTGCACTCTAGCCCTCAGCAGCAGGCGCCAAGATATCCTATTATACACTGCCACTTGTGATAATTGCCTGTACCCAGCAGTAATAGTATGGGGAGAAAGGCAGTGAGCCTGTATGTCTCAGTGTGTTTCTGTGGCCAGTGGGCAGTATGTAGACAGGTATTTGTTTTGCGAGCATCCCGAAACACCACTGGGACAAGAGTGGTTCCTGTTGACCGCTCTGTGGCATGATCAAACTAGGCTGTCTTGCCTCGAGCCTCAGATCATGTGCAGAGCCATTAAATAACCTGGTGCATTGGAGCCTGACTTGTTTGGAGGCATTTACACCAACGTCTAGAACAACTAGGTTGACAGGGTTCACTATGTGGTCACTACTGGGGAAAAAAATAAGAAGTTTTCATTTACTTGAACTTCTTAATGCTGTAACTTTCCTTTTATTAGTTTGTGCACGAGCTAAATCAGGGAGCCTATTTCTGACCCTCACTCTCCCGTCTGATGAGGCAGGCTCCATCAAACAGTAGATAAACACAATCTCCCAGACAAATGGACTCTCACGGGGGCGGGGGGGGGGGAGTAATCAGTACTTTTGTATCTGGGGTCATTTTCGGAGAGCTGATATCAGAGAGAAAACTTTCCTCATGGACTCAAATGGCATGTGATTCACCTGAGTCGGCCCGTTTGATTGTTCATCTCAGTTAATGAGCATGCATTTGTTTTTTTCTCTCTCTCTCTCTCTCCTTCCACTTGCATTTTGTCTCTCTTGAGTGCTCTTACACTGTAAAGTATGTCTCTGTGAAAAGATCCATGTAGCTTAGTGCCTGCTTTATCCGAGACATGTAGCTATATTTAAACCAACAATCAAAAAAGTTGTGAAAAAAACATGCCTTGTTTTTCAGTCTATTCTCAGACCCCCTTAATAACTTAAAATGATGCAGTAGTGAATTTCCATGTGCTACTTGCTACTCTAGCCTAGAGGCTCATATTTATTTGATGAGTCATTCTAAAAGTGGCTTAGGTTGATGCTATAGTGGATACATATGTGATGCCACACTATAGTGTAGAATGATATACTATATATATTGAAATCGCGTTGATGACTTATATCATGCGAACCTGGGATTGTTATGAGAAATTCAGTCAAGGCATTCTTGAACAAATGTGCTTAAAATGCAGAAAATAAGACGTAAATAAAGCCGTCATTAGCATTTGCTTTTTTATAGCCCACTTGATGACCAAAATAGTATATTCTCTTGTGCATTCCAAAATGATATGCCATTAGAGATGTAACAGGGTAACAATATGGAGAGGCATCAAAAACATTTACTTTTCAGCATTTAAATGTCTCCGCTGAATCCTTTTCTTACAGCCTCAGGCTACAAGAGAATGGCAACCAGTCCTATCGGGAGAGCCTGATGGTAAACTGCTACAACATTGCCAAATGGAGCCTTTTATTAACCGGCTGACTCAATGGGATCTGAATACTCATTCACAAGATTGGGCCTGTAGTCCTAAGGGCACTGCTTTGAATTCACTATGAGAATTTTTTTCTTTTAATGAATTTCCACTGACCACAACAAAAACTGCAAAACTGTTAAATTAAATGGCTGATTTAATGAGTGGGGAAAATTAATTTGGTTTGATATAATCAAGGTTATTTATTTCACGTACAGCTGGGCTTTGTAAAAACCAGGCTAGCTATAAACTGTGATTTGAATGAAACCAGCTATTCAAATGTATGAATAATGTGAGAAAACAAATCTGTGCAAATACTCAAAACAACAAGCCAGATTTTCCACAGATTCTCAACAGTTTTTGTATTTCCAGTCGTCCCAGTTACGTGTCCATGGGATTGTCCTGGTTTGTCTTGTAAATCTGTCTTGTTAAAACATGGTGGCATAAATCCTCCCTTGTGCTCATCCCAGGATAAGCTTAAAAAGACAAACAAACGGATGCCCAACGCATTTTCTCATGTGAAATTAGACGCCTCGCCTCCAGACTCCAATCCTTTTAAAGCGTAAATGAGAGGCAAGTGACAGCTCTGAGTGTCTGAAACACTGAAGAGTGTCCCTGACAGTTCGTTTTCCACACTCCTCCAGTGGAAGTCTCTGCCAGCCAGCCAGCTAGCCAGCATCAATTAGAGCTGTATATCATGCAGCTGTTTGAGTCATTACAAACCAATCATTGCCTCTCTCATCTCTGCAGAGATATTTGTCCCCACCACGCAACCTCCTTTTTTACTTGTTTACAGAGTAGCATTTTGTTGCACATCTTACAGCTACTTATATATCCTTGTAATGACGTATTTGTATCTGTGTTAAACCCACTAATTAAAACTACCTTTAAGAACCATGTTACCAATCTACACTGTTCTGTGAAAACCATTTATGTCCAGAGTGTCAACTTTTCACACCATAAGAAAAGCTGACCAGGTTTTGACTTTGTGACAATGCAATTTTCAGATAATGCATTGGGATTTTGAAAGGTTTATTATGCTTAAGACAGGATAATTCACATTGGAACATTTAATACTTAGGTTTATCTGGAAAAAAAATCAAATCCAAAATTAAAGAAAAAAGAAAAAAAAAAGATTTAATCGATGAACAGGCTCAGGCCGCGATCACACAGAAAGGGTTTTGCAGGTTACAAAACGTGAGGCGCACCTGAATGCCGTGTGTGTTTGGTTTTATTGAATGCCACTCGTAAAAACGCTTGCTTAATTGTTGCCAGGCAACCATTCCATCCCCTCCTTACCTCCTTACTCCTTAGAAGTTAGTTACGAAAATTAACAGGCAGAGGGTACTTGCAGATAGTTTGTTGGGCACAGGGAACCGGAGATCTGTGTGGGTACATGAGACCCTAAAAAAGAGGGTGGATCACAAGGAGTACCATCGGTATAGGTCCAGAAGCTTCACCTGATGGGTGTTTCCAGGCATAGTTAAGGATGACTTGGGGGCAGTTTGCCAATCTGCTGTCTATTGTTGGGCCTAGCATAGCAAAAATGTTGCTTACCAACTGGAAACGTGTTGTTGTGACCACCACAGAAGGCACACCTCTCAAATTATCTGATTGGACAGTGGGAAAACAGCGGCGATAATGTCGAGCACACAGGCTACAATTGTGCACCCTTCATATCCTGGACTATCTGCTGCTGAACTAATGGGTTGGCTCAAATTTATAATCGATTTCTCTGGAATCTGCCAATATTTTCAGTGTGTCACAAGTACATGTGTTTCTAATAAAGTGTTGTAAATTGTAAAATAGTGGTTAGTGAATGGCTACAATCTTCATTTATTACAGTAACCTTTGGTAACAATAGACAGGGTCAAATGGATATTCAGTTGGAGATACTCTATATTACATTCTAAGTGAGGATAGAAGTGCTTCTGATGATCCAGCAAGATGTTTGGCTTACGCAGGAGTCACTTGTACAAATAGATTTGACACCTATGTGTGATTAAAGAGAATTTGTGGCATTGACATTCATATGTCGGCACAGCAACTTATACATTCAGTATAGTTGTTTCTCTCACTCCAGCAGCAGCTTGAGGGCCTTCACACAGGTCTCTGTCCAATATCATCCTCTGCTGCACCAACAGTGTAACATACTGTGGGCTATAATGTTCTCATATCTCTGTGATTGTCACTCCCCCTTGACTGCCTCCCATAGCTCTCATGAACTGCTTTGCTTTAGAGAGAAGTCAAACCATTTGCTCATAATACCTGTGCACATCACAGTACAGAGCTGCTGTGATGATACAGCGTTGACAGCTGTGCTATAGATTTTTATCATGTAATTGTTTCAGGTCGTCTCACACTACAACTAGGGTTGCAACAGTGTGAGATTTTCAAGGTATGATAACGTCTCAATAAGTATGGCAGTTTCACGTTATGATGGTACCTGTATAGCATAGTTGCTATCATTATTATTAGTTATTATTAGTTATTAGTATTATTAGTCATTAGGAATGAAAACAGGAGAGGTTTTTGGTTGACCAAATGCTTAATTGCTGTAATTGAATTTTGAAACTATTTTTAATGGAAGTATGTGTAGATACCGTTGATAAGCAGTACACTGTACAATAAGTGCCAATTTTCATACCATGGTGTACCTTGAAACCAGCATACCGCTGTAACCCTAACGACTACTGACACAAAACGTACCTTTTCATTTGCTGATTACCAAAAGCAGGACTTGATGTTACGCTGTGGAAAAGGATTTTTTTCACTCCGTGAATTTTTGTGAATGAAACTTGCCTACTTGCCTACTGGAGCAAAACAGATAGCCTTATGTGGCGATTTCAGGGGTACTGATTATGCTAATGATTAAGGGCATAACAGCTCACAAAATTCATGGTTTGATTCGATACAACACAGTGTTGTCATGGTTCTGTACATTTTAGACAGAGCAAAAACGTAAAAATGCCACAGAAATTTTCTTGATTTCTAAAATTTTTAATTTCTTAAAAGTAACATCATAAATTATGACTTTAAAAAAAAAAAAATTAATTAATAATGATGGAGCCATACCTGAGTGACCCATCTTCTGGAGTGTCTTCTTAGTAGCATATTAAAACTCAAACAGCTCCTCATAAAATATGAAAATGTATAATTGTAGTTACAGACAAATACAAACAAAAGAAACAATTAACGTTCATGAAATGCCAAAGAAATTTCCCTTTTATTACAATCTTAAATGTAAACATCATAGTTTGGGCTTTTGTTTTCTTTTGTACAAACAGCAATTATGGTCAAGCTGAAATGGGCCTGTGAAGGAATTTTTTTACCAAAGTTTAATACTTTAAGCTTGTTTGTAAAGCCTGCTTTTTCAACTACAGGGTAGGGTTTCACATCCGTGGCTACAATTGTAACAGTACCAACTGCCACAGTGATTTCTTTTGCCTTGTTTGAATCAGTTGGGAATGGCTGCCTAAATGCTGTGGGGATAGTGTAGCGTGTGTGTTGCCCTTCATTTTAATCTAGTTTCATGTATTTTTTGCGTATACACACTGGGGTGAAGTCTGCATAGATGACATGTTTGAAGTATTCGCACTGATGTCACCTACTGTCATGTAGCAGATGCAATACTGTTGCAGATACCGTTGTTTTTTAATCCACAAGTCTCTCGCCATCGCCCACACAATTCACAGCAAAACCAAAGTGGCTCCAAAGGCCAGACCTGCTATATGTGGTTTGGTAATGGTGTCACTTACCATCTTGCAATGAGCTAGCTTAGCGAAGCGTGCCTCCAAGTGTGCCTCAGTGGAGTAGAAGGTTTTGGTTTGGAGGTTTAGTTGAATTCAGTGGCACTGAGAATGTTATATTTCTCACAGTTTAAGCTGTATATTTTTTTTTTTCCAAATGTAATAAGATTAGTTCAACGTAGCGTTCAGCTTGTTAAGCTTACTGGTCCAAAAGCCTCGTACCGAAGGTTCATGAATGTGCACTTCTTTATGGACAGGAGGTATTCATCAAACTGAATCAAGGGATTTACTTTAAAGGTCCAGTGTGTAGGATTTAGGGAGACATATTGGCAGAAGTAGTATATTCATAACTATGTTTTCATTAGTTTATAATCACCTGAAAATAAGAATTGATTTGTTTTTGTTACCTTAGATGGGCTGTTCATATAGAGAGTGGGTCCTCTTGCATGGAGTCCACCATGTTGTTATAGTATAGTATAGTAGCCCAGAACGGACAAACCACACACTGGCTCTAGATAGGGCCATTCACATTTCGCGTTGGCAACCTATGGTGGTATGGGGACTCTGATTTGGATCAGTCGTATGAGCAAACCTTTGAGAAAAAGTAAGGTTTAGGATAATAATATATTTGCATGAGGCCAAAGGACTCAAAAGGCCCGTTTCCACTGAAGAAGTTCCTGGTACTATTTGGGGGGCAGGAACTACTACAGGAACGTCCTCTCGCTCGGCCCTCTCAACCGCCGTGTCTCCACTGAGAGAGCGGAGTAGGAGGAAGGTTCCTGTAAAGTTACTGGGCTCTGTATGTGACGTAATCGTTGCGCGACCATTTTGACTGTAATAACTCCGGTCACGGTCCGTGAAAAAAAATATTTTTTCCAGTGGATGTCTTTGAGAAGGGTGTGGTATGGACCCAAATGCAGTACACAGGTGCTCAGGAACAGTTGGTAATGACCTTTATTTTCACCACAGCAAACAAGGTACGGAGCAGACTGAATAAACACAGAATAAAGTTCGTTCTTCGGGCTGAAAGCCCTCACACAGTCTCTGGGGCTCAGACAAGGGGAAGAGACGCGGCCGGAGTCGGCCGTGGAACCGAGGGGAAGCTCCTTAGCCCCCGGCTCCAAACAGTTCAGTTCTCTTTTGGTGTGAGGGGAAGAGAAGTAGCTTACTTCAGCCGATGACGACGAGGAGGAAGCTCCGTGGCCCGA
>NC_065519.1:25263153-25286106 GCF_006386435.1 Epinephelus moara | reverse complement strand
TCTTAGCTGTCCCTGTCAGCTGATGCTTTCTAGACATCGTGATTTCCCAAAACTGAATAAATACCACACATAGCAACACAAAACTGCTTTGCTAGCTCAACCATGTTGTAACTAAGATATCCGCTGGAAAAAATATTTTTTTCACGGACCGTTTATTGAGTTATTACAGACACCGCTAACAGCTAACGGTTAGCCCTGCTAATCTATGATAACCATGTTGTTATTTACAAAACCGTTCTGGTCCGTTCTGAGTACCTACTCTGAGGCAGGGACTTGTTTAGCCCCTGTAAAAGTTCCGAAACTCTGTCCTTCGGGGGTGGTTCCTGCGGTGGAGACACGCACCAATGGCCCCGGCCCCGTAAAATGACCCCGAAGTTCCTGTGGTGGAAACGGGCCTAAAGCAATCAAACAAATTTACCATTGAATTGCACCAGAACAAATTGTAAAGTGTTTTCAGTATAGAGGTTCTTAGTTTATACCTGTCCCTTTAAACTTCAGTTAAGTTTGACAGTCCATTATGAGCAGAGGTGACTAGATTTTAAGGACAAATGGGATTTATAAGCACATTTTAGCACGGAAGTGTTTATAATAGTGCAGGATTACCTCTCCTCTTGATATGCTGCTAATACAGTAGAAAATGAGACTGGATTACAGGCGCCTATGTACTTGAAGCCCTCCTCCTGTATGAATGATGTAGGTGGCTGATATCTCATTGAACATCCCCTAGAGACAAGCCATTATAGTTAATTTCTACTTTTTATTCCTGGTCTTTTCTCTCTTTTCAAGAGGTACCTTTATATATGCCCCTCTCTTTAATTAACAGGGACACTTATCTGATCGGTCTCGTTCAGTCCCAGAGAGAAGTAAAATAACTCTGAGAGACGGAGGAGCTGGAGATAACCACCGAGTGCAAATGTAAAAGAATCTCAACACTATCATGAGGGAAAAATGGAGTGGGGAGGAAAAAAGAGGAAGGCTGTCTGTTTTAGGAAAGTCATTTTGGACAATAATGAGCCTGTCACTCAGAGACAAGGACAAAGAGGCATTGATAGCACCTGCTGAGCCACCTCCGCATCTCCGTCTTTGTTGTGGTTCCCTGGGCTAGTGGAAATACTGCATGTTTGTGCCTTGTGAACACCAATAATGGGATTCAGTGTCACAGCAAAGCTTCAAAAAATTGTTGCATCATAAGAAGAAATTAAAACCTTATTCTTTGTTTTGATTTCTTTGTGAGTGATTCACAGTGTTTCCCAAGGACAAAAGGTAAACTGTTGGCTTGTGGAAGCAAAATGTTAGCAGCTAAGATCCAGCTTACGATGGATGACATTTTTAGTGAACTCCTCACAGAGCAGGTTGTAGTGTAAGCATGTAGTATTGATTATCATGACCACCCCAGGCTTGTGAGCAGTGCAATAATTGGCTGTTGTATGTGCTGTTACAACTTCCTGGCATAGCGAAGCTGCTGATGGTGCAGAGAAGCTTCTAAAATTGGCCCGTTGACGTGACCACCCCAGATTGACTGATAACATTGCCAACCTTTCTCCTCGTCTCAGTCAAGCAATATTTTATCTCTGCGCCGTTCGGGCCCATCGGACTGTCAGCATATCACATTTTCCTTTACACACCATTTAACCCACCTTTGACTGTTTGTAGTTCGAATCGGAGATACAAAAATGAACCTTCGCCACACACATCCACACCGGGACCGTCATTTAGTGCTCCACTGCTCAGATCACGGTGCAGAAGAAAGGTCCTAGATAAATATGTGAGCAGCTCCTTTTGATTCAAATGGCGTGAGAAATGGGTGTCTTTTGCTACTCTGTAATTGTGGGTCGCAGCACGGCTCAGTGCGTTTCCTCTGAGCGCCACCTTGTTTATCTGCTTTGAGCTGCTGTGATATTAACATCTTTCCCTCTCCCCCCTCTCTCCCTTCTCTGTCTCTGTGTTGTTTCCTGGAAGGTGCTGCCAGGCATACTGAAGAAGCATTGCTGTATCTTACCAGACAGGAACACAGGTAAGGACCAAACAGATGTCCCCTCTCCAGTAAACACACCAGTCACACACAGAGCAGAGGCAGAAGGAGAGAGACAGTCAGTGGGAGTAATGAGTGGGTGGTGATGCCGGGGGGATGGATGCTCAGTGGGTGGGTTACATTTGTCTGTCTACCTGTTTATGTGTGCATACACATTACATCTGTGGGCTCATATCTCGTCTGCTGGCTATATGCACTCCCACTGACTGATAAATGTTCACATATGTAGTGACAACAACAAACTGATCCCTTTATCATTGCGATAGTTACTATAGAGTTGTTTTATTGCTGCCACACAGTGTTACCGTTAGCAAAATTGACAAAGGATCAAAGATCGCATGGGGTTCTCTGTATGGCCTGATTTTTTCCACTCACATGTCAGAGGGCGGGGGACATTTTTGGTTGCAGTTGCCGCAAACTTTTGATGATGACAGGCTTCTTCACATCATTGCAGGTGTGAAGAGGTTGCTGATGAAATTGAAGAGCAGGGAGATATACTCAGGTACCTGGCCGCAGTCCTCACAATAATCTACTACTCTCTGTGCGTTTAATTGGGCAACCTGACCTCTCAGCTGCAATGAGACTGCATGCACATGGGTTCCCACGCCATCCATCCCACTAACAAACCCTCACTAATGCTGCTGCAACGCGTGTCAGCCACGCAGCGGCTCGCTCATTTGTCAGACTCATGGCCATTTTGTCATCTTAGTAATAATAACTGCCTTCTGCGGTGAACTTGCTCCTCTGTTTTGTCCTTTGTTCTGCAAACAGCGCAAGGCTGATGTCTACCTTTTGAATGCTGTGTTTTCTTAGACGCATGATTAGAAAGCTAACTGCACACCCTTCCCAGGTGTGAGACACATGCTGAAGAATAAGAGCAAGGGCGCAGCAACCTTGGCGATAAAGAGAGACTTGGAAACTTGAAACTCAGAGCTCTAACTGATAACTGTGAGGCATCTCACAGCGTGAAATTAATGTTTGATGGGGCATATAAGGCGAGATCATATGCACTTAAGCAGATAAGGGACCTGGCAAACCGGTAAATCAGCAGTTTTACTGTTATTTTGAGCATAAAAGTTCTGTAAGCCAGACCTGGGCCAAATTTTAATCCAATCCACTCTATTCATTGCTCTATTTAAAGGGTGCCAGATGGGTGGGGCTTGCAGTTATGGAACAATCCTCTTCTTGTGCCACGCAAGTGAAATCAATTACAGGAAAGCATGTGAAGAGATTCACGAGTTGTAGCTCAAATTTTTTGTGGAATATTTTATAAGACTTAACTTTCTCAGCAGGACAAGCTGCTGTGTTTACTTGAGGTGGCTGGCAATCGCTGCATGAATATGGAGGACCCATGGGTGCACCTCTCGACTGGTCTCAGAACAAGGTGTTCTGACAGAGTGGACACTTATTAAAATAACCTTATAATAACCTTATGAATATGGATGTGTGAAACTCTGAAACTTTTCCAGGAGTATTTTAGCAGATGTCTGTCATAGAGAGCTAGTTGTTGTTGTAGTTTACGGTGTGTGTGTGTGTGTGTGTGTGTGTGTGTGTGTGTGTGTGTGTGTGTGTGTGTGTGTGTGTGTGTGTGTGTATGTGTGTGTGTTTGTATATATATATACATTAGTGTATAGGCTACATAGTATGAATTTTAATGTTGACTTGACAGCAACATCAGCTTGACTGCACTCGCTTACAAATTCCATTTCTTTTTTACAAAACGTTGCTCCTCCCTGAAAATGTCCTTATTCTGATAGATTGCGCTGTCAAGAAGACACAGTACATGGCACTTCTCTTGAATACTCAGCAGTGGCGCATCAACAAACCTCAAACTACTTCCGCCAAAGTTCGCAGATCATCATTCAGCCACCGGTTCCATCTCAAATACAAGTCAGAGCTTTTGCTGAGCAACTTCGACACGGCACACTCACACACACAATGGCACAGTTGTGAACAACCTCAGTGCCCCCAGTAGTTTCAGTATTTATAACGTCTACCTTGGCATCTTGTTTCCGTGGCAACACAGCTTGCGGTGTCAGTGGATGCAAAGACTGCATTGTGTCCATTTCCAATAAGCATCGCTTCCCTCTACTGATTTGATGATGTAGAGATGCTGCATTTGCATATGCTAAACAGAAGGCATAAATTAACACTGGCGTCGGATGAGGATGCTCATTAGTGAGAACAGTAGTGTTGAGTCAGGCCTGGGTCTGCCTAAGGAAAGACATGAGTGGAAAATTTAGTGTAGGGCTGGAGGAGGGAGGGGGTAGAGTGAGGGGGATGGAATATCTAAAAAATGACAAAGAGCAAGAAAGATTAAAAGAGACTTTGAAAGTAATGGCCATGAAAAGATTGGTATCTCCTGCTGGTGAATATGATTAAGTAGCTGCATTGTGTGCATGTGTGTGTCCATGAACTGTGTGCATGTGCTCCGCTCTACTGTACTCCATCGAGTGAGGGGCGCCCTCTCCTGGTCAGTTTCCACAGCTCTTACAAATCCACCTCCTCCTCAGAAACACTTCCTTCAGCTGCTCGCCGCCTCTGTTCCTCAGATTTAAAATCATAGTGCATAGAAACTGCAGGGATGAGGCTTATCGTAATCTTACACTCTCTCTCTGTTATCAGTGTGTCCCTCTGCTCCTAATGTACTCCATAAAGCGGAACCCTTTGTGCTGATGAGCGCTCAGCATTTCTATGCCACAAAATCACAGACTATTCCTATTTATAGACATTAATTAACGTCTGAATATTTCACCATTCTGTTGCCATTTTTCATGTCCATGCTGAATTTCTGGCATGCTTTTATCATCTCCTCCATCCCCTGCTCAGAGCCACTCCCCTGCTCTAGCAACATGAAAAAATGTAACCAGTAATTTCCACTCATGTAATTCACTGGAAGCTAAAATCTGATGATCTTTCCAAGATTTATATGTAGCGATGCTCAACATGTTCACATCCACCAAATGAGCAGCAGGGTAGTTGTGTTACAGAGTGCAAGTAGATTTAAAGTTTAGATTTACAGTGTCTCACATTGCTTATGCCACACAATTACACCATGAATGCAAAGGTGCTGTAAAGAGATATGCTGACTGTTGCATTCTGGGAAGCCCTTCTATCATCCTTTGCAGCATCTGGACACTTCTGTTTTGCATTCATGGCCTTATATCCTCATCGATTTTTGTCTCCCTTGAGTCTTACAGCCCCCCTCTACACACACTTTCACACACACCCACACACACAAACATTACCCACTTCCTCCATTTACAGTCCCCATGTGTTTTATTCTGTGTCCAGGTAAGTGCACCTACTGTTTGTGTTGCATTTTTCACTGTAAATATTAACATTATTAGTAAATATAATTATGAAACGCTTGATTTTTAAATGGTGGAGCATGCAAAGTCCAACTGTTGTGCATGAGGTTTGCTACTGTTATGTGTGTGTGAAAAACACATCATGGTATTGATGCATGTTACTGTGCTGTGTAGGAAAGAAGTTGCTGAAATTCTTTTTGTGCTGTTTAAAAAAGTGAAAGTTCAGTGTTCATGCAAAGAGCGGAATTAAGACATGCAAATTTAACTAATGTCCAAGTTAAAGGTGCTTTTAAATTGGAAACGACAAACAGTAGCATTAACCTGTTTGTTAAAAACATGCTCATAATGACAGTTCAGGGGTGAGATAATCAAGAAGGAGAAGTTATCATCAGCCTGATTTGGGATTTTGTTGAAAAAACTTAGTTAGGACATAATGCAATATGCTTACAATGTACAAAACTAAAGGGATAGTTTGGATTTTTTTGAAGTGGGGTTGTATGAGGTCCTTATTTACAGTCAGTGTATTACCTATAGTATAGGTCAGTCAGCACACTCCCATCACCAAGGAAGCTAAGGTATGTACTGCTGTGGATGGGAGTTAGCTGCAAAATGGACACTGTACAGGACATTGGCCTGATCAACTAAACTATTGCTTGCCACCAGTCTGCTGCGAGCTAGTGTTGATAATAACATAACACGGAGACGTAGTTTAACACAGACAGCAAACTCTTTATTGTCTCCCACATTGTTAGTGGCAGTGCATTAGATTAACTTCTTCTGTTCTTACCTTTCACAAAAAAAGCCCTAGACATGTACACATCACTGCATACCAGAGGGAACTTTCACATATAATTGAGGTTGTAGTGATGAGTTGTTCAAAATATTATAATCCTTTTGCTTCAGATTTTGCTCTGACCTCCTCCTCGAGTTTGTAATCAACATAGTACCTCATTACCTCAATGAAATGTACAGAGGCAAATGTATATGTGACACAAAAAGGCAATGAATTCTTTTGGCCGGTATAAAAATACACTTGTAGATGAGAAAATCCACCAGCCCACTCGGCGAGTGAGTCAAAAAGTTAATTTTGGAAGCTGACTGAACACTATATTGACAGTATTTTTATGGCTTTACCTCGCCGTCGGACAACCCTTTCCTTTGGCACTACATATTCTCAACTGTCGAGCTTGGTTCTAGGTATCTCTCTCTTTCATGCAGTCTCCCTCTGCAAAAGTTCTTCTTTATACTCTGGTTCAAAAATGTATTGTCTTGTCTCCACAGTGAACTGCGTTTCATTTCCGCTGTCATGATTGCTTATTTTCTTGTACATGTTGTCTCTTCCATAAACCACTGTTTGACCCAAACAGCTGTTCTGCGACGTAAAAGCCTACTGTACACGGCACAGTTGTCCATATGCGCAGGAATACAGAGTTTTACAGATGGGAAAAAGTAATGCCATATGAAGGTAAAGCAGTCGAAATATTCCCAATATAGCTGCTTCTCCAAACTGGGGGCACGCTGACCAACACGTACTTAAGATAATACACTGACTATGGATAAGTACCCCATACGACCCTACTTCATGCATTCGAAAAACTATCCCTGTAAGGTTAACACTTCTCAGAATAAGAGTGTTAGCATCATATCATAGTAACATTTAAATATCGTAAATCTCATTTGCGAATAATACATTTGCTAAATATATTTAATTTATGTTGACAAACATATAATGAATTATTGTACGATGCAAACTGTCAAAATATTCAATCCTTAAAATGTAGCTTGTTAGCTTCAGTGCTAGTGCAGTAGTAGTTGGGTTACTGTCACTGAAACTGTCTTTAATTAACTAACTGCTGCTGCGTTTTTTGTGTCAACATAAAGTGGGAGGAGGGGTTTGTCTGAGGACATGTTGCCATGGAAACAAGTTGGCCAGGAGGACTCTGGGGACACGGAGGAGAAGTTAGTTAGAAAGCAAGAGAAGTTTCTGTGAGATCAAAATCATAACAAAATATTGACAAATTGTGCTTTAAAGTCCTGTTAAGAACCTCATATTATTTCCTGTGAGGGAACTTTTTAAACTTAATCCTGAGTGCACCCTGAAAACTGTCTGTGTCCGCTGTCTGAAAACTTTCTGTTGTGTCCTCATCCAGAGACAGCTGAAGTCCCTGGACTACATCAGTCTAATGGCTTTTCTCTTTACCTCACTTAGCCTCTGTCCAGAGTCACAGCACGTCCATCTTAATGCTTCACATGTCCTGCCCGAGCCTCCCCGTCCCGCTGTGAATCTGACTGACACGGGAGTGAATCAGCAGCTGCTCTATTAGCTTGAGTAATTAACGGGCGAGCTGTCGCCTTCCCTCTGTGTCCAGCCTGCTTTTGTGAATGCATACACACACACACTTTGTACATAGACACATATTTTTTATGAACACACACGTACTCAGTCAGTCACTGCACAAATGCATAATGTGTCCTCCAGCAGACTTGATATCAATCTGTAGCAAAGCGCGACAACCAGGGAGAGCCTGTCTCCTTCTGATAGCTCTCAGAGGCCTTGATGCCAACTCTGTATGCTCTTCATACCCGATCACCGAAAAAAAGAGACACCCAGAGAGAAAGGGAGAGGCTGTATTACAACAATACAAAGAACAAATAAGATGTATGGACTGCATGAGCAAAAGAGCAAGAAAGATGAGTGAATCTGCATGATGTCAGTGAAAAGAAGAGAGAAAGATGAGAGAATGAGTGAGAGCTGACAGTGTACAGTGAAGGAGAAAGAGTGACTGTGTGTGTGTGTGTGTGTGTGTGTTCGCGTATGTGTGCTGAAGGCCCTCAGGAGCTCTCCTCATGTCTGCTAAACTCTCGACAAATCCTGCACTATCTCTCCTCCTCAGCCTCCCCTACTTTCTACTGTTCGTCGGTACCCTTGACACCCCCACACTCCCCGCTCCCCCTCCTGCTCTCTCCTTCTCTGCACTCCCCCCAGCACAGCCAAGGCGTACCCACTGAACTGTTACAAGGGTTGGTAGCTCTGAAACATGGCCTCTTCCTCCAGGCCCCTGTCTCTGTGCAACTGCACTGCCGCGCCAACAAATTGATTGTAAACAAATATGACACAGAGGAATAATGGATTAGAGGTAAACTCAGCAATACTTTGTGAACAGCTCCCATGTGATATCAGAGATCTCTAAAACAGGACACGCTGGTCAAGGAACAGTTTAGCTGAATATTCATGATACAGGGCCTGTAGACATTCAGAGAACACTGAATGTAAGTTGAGATGAGTGATGGAACATGTCTAAGTGTCAGGGTGTCAGTCATGGATTGGCCACTTTTTATGTGTGTGTATTTGCACAGATTTGGTAGCCATGGTTGGGTTTGTTGAGGGGGAGGCCACATGCTAGATAGGACAAGGTGTTTGTTGCTGGTTATTGTTGGTTGACGTAGAGATTAAAGTTCCCAATTCAGATATAAGGCCTGATCAAGCAGCATACTGTCTGCTCTTTGCTTGGCTGAGGGTAGCATTAAAAGGCGGTTTAAAGGCGTGACACACTTGTAAAAAACCTAAATTGATAAGAGAGACTGTTTTTCCCTGAAGACAACAGAGGAGGCATTTTGGAATAATTTCTATACATTTATAACCTATGGTGACTGTAAGGAAATCTTAATTACTCTGTAGGTAAAGAGTGACATTGACTTCAAGACCCATAAGCCATCGGGTCAATGGCTGGCTATTGACTGGCTCAGTAACCTGAGAAGTGACATAGGACTTAGGAAGTAAGCACAGGTCCTTGTTGGCTATGGCAGGCTAAGGGGCGGGCATAGAATCTCCTGTTGGCTCAAGTGAGGTGTCAATGAAAAGGTCAGGAGTTTGCCACCATTTTAATAGAGAGCATTCGGTGTATTTACATGCATGGAAGAAGCCACGGACAATATGTGGCGAAATTCAGACGCTCGAAATGAATAGCACTTAGTGGATATCTATGGATGTAATAATGTGCTTGGACTTAATTTTTTGCTAGATTTAGATTGTCTGGACCTTTAGGAGTGTAAGACTGCATGAGCAGCGTTTTTGTTTGCGTAATATCAATCTTTGGATTAAAATAATGCCTCATAGATGACTGATAATTGTTTATTTGCTTTTTTTGTCTGACAGAAGCGTTAACTGAATCTGTCATGGTGGTTGTATCTTGAAATGGTCCACATTAGTCGATCTGCAAGGAGCGTAGCTTTCCAACGATATGTTGTATGAGTAAACCACTGAAACAACAGCAAATACAACAGTAGTTTACGTATAATAATCATTAAATAATACCTTATGAAAATCCAGGGCTGTTGATTTCTAAGATTGGGTAGAATGTGGCTGAAACTGTATTTTTTAGGCCAAGGCCAATTCCTATATTAGATACTCTTATGCATAAACACATATTTTTGCACTTGTTTCAAAGATATGTGATGGAGGCAGAATATTTCACAGTTTGTTAATAAACTTTTATACAGTAAAAATGCTTGACTTTAAAGGTCAATATGGGTGTAGTCTAAGATGTCTTGAACTCAAATATATCCGTCATTGTCAAGAGTTATGAGCAATGTGTTTTTATAGCACCTCAAGTTTCAGATTTGAAGTCATTTTAAGGTAGAAATTTGAGACTTTTACTTTTGAATATCTCTAAATTAATACATTAAAAATGCTTGTTTTTGTCTGTATGTAGTGCGAGATGTCCTCAGCTCAAATGTATTAGTCATTTTCAGGAATTATTATCTTTTTTTTTTTTCCAAGATGAGAAGAAGGCATCATGCACAGCACTTGCTTTGTCTCCTTTGTGCCGCAGGGAACCTGATCCCTGAAGATAAAATTTCAATGATAAGAGTGAATTCCCACACACACTTTTCACCTCTGCATTGATTGATTTAAAAAATGCCGAAGCTGCCATTGCATGGACCTTTCTCAAGAAATATTGAAACATAATACAGTAACACAGTGCTTAAATACAGCCCATAATTGCAGGATATGCACTATCATGACATTTTTTGCAAAATCAGAGGTATATTGTATAGATCCTTTGTTGAAGGGGTAGTTTGGTTCTTCTGAAGTGGGGCTATATGAGGCACTTATACATAGTAAGTGTATTACCAGTTTAAAGAAGAAGGCAGGAGTAGCACCACGGAGGCTAAGCAATGTGATGCTGTGAAGGGGTCAGCAAAAAAATCAATAACAGTTCAAGTCTATGCTGTATTGAGAATATTTTCATCGCTTTACCTTGCCATCAGACAGTGATTTCCGAAATGGAACTGAAGCCTGTATATTGCTCACTTTGAGGCCAGAAAAAAAGACATTGCTGAACACAGGAGCTGGTTCACCACTGCCTTGATCAGTTATTTTGTTTGTGTATTGTGTGACTTTGGTATTTTAAAGGGTTAGTTTGGATTCACCAAAGTCAACCAATGATACAGGCAAACTAATAGATTGAGGTAGCTGTAGAGCACCAACTCCCACGCTCAGCAATGGAGTCTGGTGACAGTGTCAACAGCATGGACGGGAAACTGAAGGCGTTAACGGCTTCCTTGTTGGTAAGGGCTGTCTGATGGAAAGGTAAAGCAGTAAAAATACACTTAATATAGTTTTTTTTTTTTTTAACTATTATGGATTTTTTAGGTGGGACTTTTTTTTGTATAGCTAAAACACCGGTACATTTTGCCGCTGCACCTGTCCACAGCTTAGCTTAGCCTCTGTATTGGCACTCCAGCTTGCTTCTCCAAACTGGAGGTGTGCTGACCTCAGTCTACCGTAGGTAATACACTGACTAGAGATAATTTTCCCGGAGAACCCTACTTCAAAAAAATCAGAACTTTAGTCCTATAACACCTTGTTTTAAAAATACATCATAGTCACACGTGTATCCTTCCACACACTTGCTTTTTATCACTCGCTCTCCCCATCAGCTATCTGGTTGACATTGTTCTAGCCTTGCAAGTCGGACTGCACCCTGCTGGACCAAATATGTATGTAATTTGCAAGCATGTTTATCTGCATTATATTCTATAAAAAAGTTTTTGTATCAGTGAATGATGAACAACATATTCACTGATACAAATATATATCAGTGATAGGTCACTATTGGCTGACCGATAAATTGGTCAGACTCTAATGTAAGGTGTCACTTGTCAGAGGACTTAGGAAATTTACAATAGCACAGCCTGATACCAACTGCAGGGCCGTAATGTAATTTAACATTAATCCTGGGCTTCCACAGGAATGCTCACTAAACTGTTGGCACATTCACCGTGTGTATTCATGACTTTGAATCTTAGAGAAAATCCCATCTCTATAGTATCTTCCAAAAGTGTTGTACTCAAGGTGTGTGTTTGTGAGTGTGCTGCACACTTACCTGCCCATGAACGTGTTTGTGAGTGTGCGCTTCATCTCTCTGTAGGGACTCCTGTCATTGAACTACACAGTGTCTGACTGGAGGACAGCTGGTCTCTGTGGACTGTCTGTCTCAGCTTGTCCCTGACATAATGAGCGAGCTGGGAGTACGCTTTGATTTAACGCTGAGTCACTCCATTCCAAGCTGCTCATTAATGGATGAATGACAGTGGCAGGAAGTGAAAGAAATGGGAGGTGGTTCCGTTTTTTGTTGCTATGTTGGCAAACCTTTAATTCTTTCTGTCTGCCTACTCTCTCCTCCTCTCCTTACTTCATCAGCATACGCACACATACACACACTTATGATGGTGCACTCACCAGCAGACAATCAGTTCACAGCCTACACGTCTCCACTAATGGCAGGCATACAGTAGATGGTATAATTTACTCTAATGCTGAGCACCCGATTTTGATTTAGTTTTAGCCCTTTGATGAGATTAGTTGTAGCCTGAGAGAAGAAGTTAAAACGTTGGGTAATGTAGTGATATTTCTTTAACATCTAGAGGAACATAGAGATTGTTGACCGTTGACATCAATCCCAAAACTTAGTAATTTCTTCTGATAGCAGCACAAAAGATAGCTGACTGAAACATCACATCCACATCAACATAAGCCAGTGTGCTGCCTGCATGCTTTTAAAGGTTGTCCCCTATTCTATGAATGTCTGTGGATTGCAGATGAATTTTTGTCCATAAATAATTTTATTTCCAAGAAGTCGCAGCACCAGATAACATTACTCAGAGACTTAGCGCTATTGAATGCAAGATGCTGCTTATTAACTGTAGAGCAACAGGTCAAGCGGCTAAATCAGCTCCTGAATAACAGATACTGTCACCGCTGTTTTGCTAATCAGGAGTGAGGCTACAGTGTGTGATTCCACAGATCTATGCAGGTTGTTGAACAAGACTTTTCATCCAAAAAGTGACCTAACACCCCCTGAAAATCATGTCTTTGCTGACCCCCAGTGGTCTAACTTTTCACCTTGCTGCAGTGAGGTACAGGCGTACTCCAGGACCCTGTGACATCAGTGTTTGGTGTTATTACTACCTCCAACTTGGGAAAGTTGCAATGGGACAGTCATTCAAGTCGGAATTCCAAAGTGAAAACCCGGGCAAGATCCACCAAGCCCGAGTTTGCTGACATAAAAACACCTCAGGTTTCAGCAATATGGTGGTGCACACAGTGAACCGTACACAGAATTAGCACATACATTTTTACTTTGTTGACTGTTTTATGTCCTGATTGTGTTCTGAAACATGCTGT
Organism: Epinephelus moara; assembly: GCF_006386435.1. Taxonomy (NCBI): domain Eukaryota; kingdom Metazoa; phylum Chordata; class Actinopteri; order Perciformes; family Serranidae; genus Epinephelus; species Epinephelus moara. Next base: position 25,273,073 of record NC_065519.1, on the reverse strand, counting down.
AACGACTTTGTAGCTGGAATTTCCTTTCAGTTGGTTTGTACTTGAAAGAAGTCTTTGCAAGCATGCGTACCTCCGTCTCCGTCCACACAAAATGAATGCACACTACCACTGTATGCTGTTGGCTGTTGGTTGTGGTGGTTCACACACTGTTACACTCGGCACCCGTACATAACTTTAAGCTGTTGTACGTTATTTTAATGAGCAAAGTTGAGCAAGACAGTTGCCGTTTCTCTTCGCTAATGGGGCTGTGGTGATTGATGTAGCTTCTCTGTAGATGCTTGTGAAGTTCATAAACTTGCCTTACAAACATCAGTTTGCTGTGGGTGTCCATGTTTTCCAGAGCAGATGCACTTGGATGCATTCGGATTGGAAGTCGGTAATTCTGACTCGGAATTATTGACTTCCCGCTTGCAATGGATGGCAGCATGAAACAGGCTTGAAACTATGAACCACAGAGAGCAGTAAAACACTGCTGTTTAGCCTGGTGTTAAGTTACTTATTACATGATAATTAGTATTTTTTTGTCCATTTGTATGAGGAATGAGCATTTCCCTCCAGTATACAGAGGTTTGAGACATACACCTTTGGGTGCTTTATGTAGCATTTTTAGGTATAACTGTCAAATGCAAGCAGTGCTGAAATGATTAGTCAATCAGTTGGTCAATTGAAAGTGAAATAATATCATTTCAATCAGGAGAGACTCATTATGAGAGAAAAGAATATTTATTTACATGTGAGAAATGAAGTGGTGGGAATGGGATAGGGAGAGAATTGTGAATGGATAAAGCATAAAGAAGGTCTTCCTGATAGAACTCAGGCTGATCTTCACTTTGGCAATGATTTCAGCCATTTAGTTAAATATCATTTGCTGGTTACTGCATCTGAATTGTTATGGTTTCTTTGTTATTTGTTGTTTCATATTGTTAGAAATTGGTTTTTTTTTTGTTTTTTGACTGTTGGATCAGTCAGCATAAGAAATTAATTGTAATCTTGTTTCACAGAAAAAAATGTTTTGGTTTGCTAAGTTTGATTGAGGTGTAATTGTACCTCAGCAGATTTCAACCACTGTTTCCACGGTTAAAATGAACTGTCAAAACTTTTAATCTCAACTGAACACTTGAACTTATACATGGACAATATGGATAAACTACATCTATTGAAGAATATCTTGTGATGCAGTCACAGAACAGCCACTGAATGGACCTTGCAGTGAGACAGCTTGGTCGGCTACCATTTCCAAGGTCAAGAATGAACTTAATTCTTAATATAATTGTTTGTTGCAGCCTGACATGGTGGCTTGTAGGTCATGCCAGTGTTCGTGCATGAAATTACCAACCCATTTCCTGAAAGCCTTGCAGCCTTGTTGTAGCTAATAGGATGTTTGTACTTTTGGCCTGCTTTGCATTTTGGTCAAAATTCTCTTTCAGTGACAGTAATGTTTGCAAACCATGAGAAGCCCCTGGATGTTTTGCAGGAACACTGGTGTCCTTGTCTTGTTTTGTACCACTCCAGCAGACATAATTTGAAAACTGATGATCTGGCACACAACATTAAATGGTGTTTTTAGACAAAGGCTGCCAAACTGATGATGATCTTGTTTGGCTTTGGTCATAACTGTCTCAATTTATGATGTTTTATTGATGCTACAGTGATTTACATTACACCTTTTGTATTAAATTATATGTATGCATACACTGTACGTGCAAGATGAGGAGTGATAGACAGAGGCATACATTTTTTCCTTGTGGAAACAGAGGGGAAAACTGCAGCCTACCTGCATGTTAATACTAGTTGCCTCCATAGAGTAGCCAGAAAAAATTGGGGTTGCAAGGTGACAGAGAAGGTGATTGTAAAGGCTCATCTGAAATCTGTAGAGTGGTTGACCAGCGAGATTGTCCAAACAAAGTCGGGCCGTATTGGAGCTTGTGTGTGTGTGTGTGTGTGTGTGTGTGTCTGTGTGTCTGTGTGTGTGTCTGTGTGTCTGTGTGTGCATGCATCTGCTATTATGTGTGCGTGAAGGTGATAGTGAGAAGTAGCGAGCTGTCTGCTATGCTCTGATGCTCTCAAGTGTCAGACTTTGTGTTGAAACTCACCGCAGACTTTGTTTCACACTTTGTCCGTGTATGGTGTTATCCAAAACTGTTGTACGTGTCAGAAACAGTTTCTGTCAAAATGATGAAGTCGAAGTCTTTGCTTTTAAGGGAAAAAAATGACCTGTCATTGAGTCTTGGGTTTACTTCACACACACACACATGGGATTGCTGGGTTGATTTGCTCAACCTGTACATATGCAAGCACGTGTGTTATAGATAGCTTACTGTAGCTCATTATCAAGGTCTATTTAGCAGCAGATAAGGAGAGCAGAGGATGTATCACCTCTATCTTTTTCAAGTACACCCCTCTGTCCTATCATCATGCAGCTACGTTGTCTTGTTACTACACTTCTCTGTTTCATTATCACTACACAATTAACTAGTGGATTACAATTGTGACTGTATTAATTGTATTTTGGCCGACATTGTGGCATTTTGAAGCACTGAGTACGTAGACTAAAGTGCTTGCTCCCTATCTGTCGGTTAAACCTTTTCCTGCCATACACAGGCTTGCTGTGAAGGTGCATTTATTGTATGGATGGTAACTTTTGTGACATTTTTGTGGTAGAGACTTAAGGGAAGTTAATGTTAGAGATGCACCGATGGATTGTCTAGTGACTGGAATCGGCTAATCTTACGTTTGATCAACCATGACCCGTGACTGGCCGGATGCCCCGTATGATGGTTTACATCGCAGACGACGGGCACAGAGCAACCAGTTTCTCAAAGGTTGTAATTAATTCCCCAGCATGCTGCACCTGGTTTGAAGGCTACTTTATTAAGGTAACTAGCAGACTTGGGGAGCTCAAAAGTGTAGCAGAGCAATGCTAATGCTAACCATTTCATATAAGTGGAAGTTGCTAAAACACTCCAGCCCCATTTCCACCAAACACTTTTGGTATAGTATCTTTGGAACCAATAGTAACCCTTCAGACATGGTACCAAGACCCTAGCGTTTCCACCGCAAACAGTACTCTTACATGTGGGCAGGGTCGTTGTCACTCACTGCTCTGTCCAACACTCACTGTATTTCCTCATAGATGGAACGTCGGCACCTCGTTTATCATCCACAGAACGAGGTTGCCGCTATTGACCAATCAACGGACTGCAGTGTTTCTAGCTCCACCTTTTAGTACCTGTGTGCTAGGTACCCCAACAGAGGGGTGCCCAAAAATAGCTTTACCTTCTTAGTCTGGGAGGTTTAACTCAATAAAAACATTATCGTAGGCAGTCTACCATAATCTGTTAGTTAGCCGATTAGTCAAGATAACAAGCAGACAACTGGGTTAGTTGATAATAAGGTAAAAAATTTCACGCAGATAAGTCAGTGCTAACCATTTCATTCAAATCAATGGAAAATGCTAAAATGATTAGCATCATATTCTGAGAGGTATAGCTAAATAAAAACACAGAATTGGGTGGTCTGACCTAGTTTACTAGTAAGTCGAGTTAGCTTTCTTATAAGGGTCGATTTGATAGATTTGACACATTTTTCCATGGCTGCAAAATGTTTTAACAAGGAGGTTTTACTTGAGTTGAAAAGGAGTTGTCAATCTAGTGTGATCTGATCACGCCCCCCACAATCCTGAGGAATGGTTTGAACAGCCAGATGAGCTGTTTCTTTTAGTTAAGAACCTTTATTTGCACTTATCTTTGGTATCATATGTTTTTTTTATGATTTCAACCCAAGCTTTTAAAGAAAAGCTCCAAATATGTTTGTTTACAGTTCTTAGTAAGAAAGAAAATCTGAATCAGCCAAAATCAGAATCGGCCAATAAAACTTCAATTGATGCATCCCTTGTTAATATCATAAATCAGAGCTTTACTGTTTCTCCTCCTCCCCTTCCCTCTGGTTTCCCTGTTGCCCATCTAGTTGTTGTACCCAATGTTCTGAACATGTCTCCCACTGCAGCGATTACACTAAAGTGACATCATTCATATCAGTCCTCATTATTAGTGCAGCAGCTATGCTGAATAGATGGCACCCATTTGGCAGCGTGGAGCTCCACGACACCTGACAAGGAAGGTCTAACTGAGCTCCATCTGTTTGTCTGAACTCGATGAAGTCGAACAGTTGTAAGTCTTTCTCTCTTTTACGTACAGCACTTTTTTATTTGTCTTGTCTCTTCACATTTATCACTGTGTTTCTCCCTTTGCTGACACACACATACACGCACTCAGATGTGTCATCAGCAGGTAAGAATAAGTAAATGAAAAACTGACAGGACAATCTCAAAAGAAACATTTGTCTTACTGTTTACACTGTCAGATGTTCAGGTCCTCAGGAGGAGGTGATAACTCACACTATCACTTCTTACTGAGCAAAACCTTTTCTCTACCTGTCAGCAGGCATTGTTGTCTTTTTAGTATTCACACAATTTTTTATTTTTTTATTTTTTGTGCTATTGCTGTGACAGATAACAGTAACCATGTCTGGTAACAAGATCAGTTTGTTTTCAGAGGAAGTGACATTATCTGTGGAGGGGCCGTAGCCGGCGGGCCAGCGACTGGCTGTCTGGAGAAGCTAGCTGGGATTTGATTAGCCAGGATCACAGCCACAACAAATACAAGGCAGAGTCAAATACCAGCAGCCTGCTTTGTTATGACCCATTCTGTGTTGTCTAAAGACGAGAATAATGTAGGGTTGTGAAGAACAAATATTTTCATTATCATATCAACCTCAACCAAGCGGACCAAACCAACCTCGATTGATCTGTAGGTTATCTATAAAATGTCAGAAAATAACAAACAAAAAAAAGTCCAAAGATATTCAGTGTGCAATGATACAAAACAGAGAAAGAACAATAAATCTTCACATTAAACAAGTAAAGGCTTGAAAAATTACAATTAATAGATTTTCAAAAAGTTGCCTATTTCTGTTGATCAACTATTCAATTAATTAACTAATCTTTCCAGCTCCAGAAAAATATAATGTTATGGTGTAGATCTATGTTTAAATTCAGAAACCAGTAGATTATAGGAAATGTGATCAAGAGGCACTTTTTTACATAAATATATAAATACTCTGGTCATAATTGATGTATACACCGATCAGCCAAAACATTAAAATCAGTGGCTGGTGAAACGAGTAACATTGATCTTCTTGTCCCAGTGCAATGTTATTCTGGAAGAACTCTGGTCCTGGCATGTGGATGCCACCTGACACACTCCAGCCACCCAAACACTGTCACAGACCAAGTACACTTCCTCATGGCAATGGCGCTCTCCAATGGCAGTGGCTCCCCCAGCAGGACAATGCGCCATGCCACACTATAAAAACTGTCCAGGAATGGTCCGAGGAACGTGACAAGGAACTCAAGTCGATGACCTGGCCGCCAGATTCCCCAGATCCCAATAAGACTGAGCATTCGTTGGACATGCTGGAACCACAGAGGTACCTCTGATCCATGGTGGGGCCTCCTTGGATTGGATTTAGTTCTGACCTTTTGAGGCATGTTTGGGGTGTCTTGGGGTGACTGGCACCTGGGCATTGGCAGCAGATACTTTGAGTCCTGTGGGTCGTGAAGTGGGGTAATGGCACGTCCCATGGATGCTTGATTAGATTGGGGTCTGGGGAATCTGGAGGCCAGGCTGACACCTTAAGCTCTTTGTCACGTTCTTCAGGCTACTCCTGAGCAATTTTTGCAGAGTTGCATCATACATTGTCTTTCTGGGGGGCCAATGCCATTGGAGAGCGCCATTGCCATGAGGAAGTGTACTTGGTCTTCAACGGTGTTTAGGTGGGTGGAGTGCTTCATGTGGCATCCACATGAATGCCAGGACCTGAGATTTCCTATCAGAACATTGCACTGTTATGACATGATCGATGTTATTCAATTCTTCTATAAGTTGTTTTAATATTGTGGCTGATGGGTATACATTAAGCAAAGTTAATGTAATCAATAATTACTTTTTATCATTCAAGTCCTCATCGGTAATGTCAATAACTTGTTAATAAATGGATTTTGGTAGGAGTAAGTGGTCAACCCCTCAAGTTGTTTGCTTATCAGTGGCTTATAAATGGTCTATAAACCTTAAGTACATAAAATCATCAATAAGTTCATTTGCAAATTAAACCTTTTATTAAGGGTGCCTTATTAAAAAGAGGTAACCAAAAACATATTTATAGTATTATTTTTTTTTTTTAAGAAATTCAAATTCTACAATATTAGGGGTGTTCCTTTTATTTATAAATGCATATCAAGAGGGTGAGAAGTATCGCTAACACCCTCAACTCATCATCAAACTAATCAAAATGCTTTATATTGTCTTACGAGAAGTGAATGCAAACTCACATGGACACACTCATGTTTAAAATATTAGGACTAGATGAGGTTTGCTTTGTTTATCTCTCCACTCACTGCAGCCATATCAGCAAGTAAAACTCAAGTGCGTTTCCTTTCAGAACGTTTGTTTTGAAGAGAGCATTTGTTGATGTACTCTCTTGATTGATCAGTGTGTCTAGCTGCTGTGGTTTGTGTGGGGTCTTTAGGGAGCAGAGGTGACTGTTTGTGGATGTCCGTATCGGATGCATGTTTGGTGTCACTGCTTCAGTTTAGTATTGTAATCAGGCTCAATCCTGTGGGTAAGACTTGTTTATTTTCAGACAGGCAGATAGATGCACCGCGTTGCTTTATTCACAGGGTAAACACACTGCAGTGTTTGTCACTGATGCCTATCAAGAACATTGTTATCACACTGGATTAAAAGAAAGAACTTTCTGTTGTTTGACTCCTATCTGTCATTGACCTTTCAGACTGGCCCAGACCATATTCTGCCCTTTATGCTGCCATCTGTACTCGCCACTCTCCGCTGCTTCTTTTGTCTTCCTGCTCCCTCTGACCATACGGACTTCTTTGGGTTTGTGCGTCAAGGCACTCTTCTCCACCAGGCAGCCGAACCCACACGCTCTTACAACTCTCACGTCCAGCCAAACACCATTTGTTGAATATAATTGAATGTTTTGCCTAGAGGGGCCGACAGATCAGGGCCATTCCTCCACTGCTCATCCTTCAAAATAGTAATCACAAAACCAGCATGGAAATCGTCCCTCACACTGTTTATTAACATCCCTTTGGCTAATGGTGATGGTTCACGAATAAGAAACATGCATGGGCAGATACTTTGCCGCCCTCTGCCTTTCAAGGACACAGAAAGTGAGACATCAGCTGTGGCTCTCTTTGAAGTTATGAATGACTCAGGTTTTTATTGTGCTGAGTATATTTCAAAGAATTTCTCACATTTCTCTTGATGTGTCATCAGTTAGTTCTTTTTGTCAGGGGGAATCGTTATTTCTGGAGTCACTTGCCCCTTCTGCTTTCTCTCTTTTCTCTTTAAACATTGCCGCATTGAAATTGGCATTTTTGCCTCTTTTGTGAAATCTTCTGCAAATCCGTTTATCAAGGTTGCAGGTGGAGTGGGTTGTCAGTTGCTTTGTTTGTTTGAGGAGATTAGAAATGAAATGATGAATTAAAATCTTAAAAAATGACAAAAGGCTGGCTTCCGGTGATGAACATAAACCAGCAGAGACAAGTGTGAAGTGTTTGTGATTGTGGGACATGTTTTTCCTTTTGTAGTATTTTTATTATAAAAATGATGCTGATAAATCAATTAATTCCCTAATTATTTCAGCCCTAGAATGAAGAAAAGTAGGGAGTAACTGTCTGTCCGATTGCACCTTTTACAGTCTATCTATGACCTCCAACTGGGCAGAAGATAAAAGACGACCAGTGTCAACCCCATTCCACAGCTCATCAGGATGATTCACTGCTCAGGGTTAAAGTTTAGTGAGTGTTACGGAAATTTAAGAGGGGAGCAAGGAGAGCAATGAAAGAATTGAAGGATTAAAATAGGCCGAACTCCATGCAATAATAATCTTATGGCAAACTGTCATTTAATAATTAAACCCAGTCATCAATTCTTTAATATATAAAGACGCAGAAGTCGTGTGTTTTCTGTTTTTGATCTTTTCGAGACACTGACTTAAAAGCTTGGACATGCTTATTCAGTCGTGGAAAATGTTTAAAAGAGCTTTGGTTTTATGACAAGCAGCGGCATTATTCTGTGAAGCTAAGAAAGCAGTGCTGACACTCTCCATTGATGTTCTGTAATCTCGCTTGAACGCAGGAGATTAGAGAACTGAATTTGACTTGAAGAGGTAGAAGTAATCAAAAGTCCTGAAGACAATGAAATGAGAATCATAATATTAGCACGGTGAGAGTCAAGCAACCGTTTAAAGGGTCAAATTGGATTTTTAAAGGAGCAGATTGGCATTTTAGGTAATACTCTTATTTAGGTAGTTAACTATTAAATGAATGAGCACAGAGACTTTCAGGAGTCGTGTCTTCACCGTGAAGTTGCCAGGCAACAAGAAGAGACTCCAGGAGGTCATTGTACATATCCAAGAAATAAGTCAGGTTTCATTCAAGTGTAGTGCAACATTTAACTGAATTTCCAGAAAATCTGTAAAAGAAAATGCAAATTTATGCACTTTCCCATCTACTACTGTTATGGCACTATTGTAAGTTGGTTCATAGAGATAAGCAGTGGATGGCACTTATTGTCAAGTCAAATGCCATCACCACTACAGAAGAAGAGGGCACAATGGAGGAAAACCATGAATGTATAATAACAGAGAGCACACTGGGCAATGGAAATAGAAAGTTTTGAACAGCTACTATTACATCTATGTGCTCCTCCAAGAGTTCACAACTAAGAGAACTTGCAGTGGCCTATGCCAGTGGTTCCCAACTGGTGGGTCATGGTCCAAAAGTGGGTTGCAGGTTCATCCTTAATGGACTGCAAGTGACACGCAAACATGTCATGTTTGTACAAAACACACATTATTTTTAAGTATATTGAATTTCCATCACAGAGCTTTTATTTAAAAGTGCGGTTTCCTGTTGTAGAGTGAGTGACTTACAGACTGCCACTTGACAGAGACAGCAAAGCAGCTGGACGACATGGCCAAACGCAAGTATGACGCTGAATATATTAAACTGTGTGGACCTTGAACTAACAACTAAGGAGAAGTCTGGACCCACTAAATCTGTATCCATTGCACTCAGTCACATTTCACTTTTAATGATACACCAACATTTCCACCTACCCTAAGCTTAAAACTTACTTGCAAAATTTCAAGATTTTCTTCTTCAGATTTTTGCTTCTTCGTTTTTTTAAAGGGAAATTTCGGTTTATTTCAACCCGTCTCCTATCGTCCTAAATTTGTTTCAAGTGACTAGTGACATAGAAATAATAGTTAGCATGTTAGCCGTTAGCCTACATACAGCCGTAGCGTCAGACCTGTTAAAAGTTAATTGAACGGGCATCCTTTCAAGTGCAAAGTTAGTCCACTAAACAAGCTTTTTCTCCACAAAGACCGCCTCGTATCATTAGGATAAATGTCAGAGAACATATAGAAAACGACATGTAAACGTGTTGTCTTACCTTACCGGTGTGGTGCCATGTTTGTTGTTTACCATTTAGCTAAGGCTGCAACCGGTCCCATTCCTTGCAACAGAGGTATTCCTCTTCTGTCGGCACTGGGGTACAGCAACTCTGCAAAATCAAATTCCTCCTCCACAAAGTCGAAGTCTGGCAAAAAGTCAGCCATTATTCTATAAATCTTTCATAAAATAAATGAATGAACTTTTCAGGCTACTGTCCGGTTCTGCCTTGCAGCTGCTGCGGCTTGTTCTCGCAAGATTTCAGGCACGGTATGAGATCGCTGCTTGTTCTCGCGATATTTTGGCCGCACTTTGGGAAGCAGAGCTAAACGGTAAACACACGGTAAGGTAAGACAACAACTCTGAAGACCACCTAAATGTG